>NW_026595504.1:0-37500 GCF_907164565.1 Psammomys obesus | reverse complement strand
TTCTCTCTGCCTCAGTTTCTCTCCTGCTCCCCACCTCACCGTGTCTCTTTTCCCACCTCCAATAAATCTTCCATATCCCCCCCAAAAGAATTTCCTATGTTTCCTACTGATGTCTGTTCACTATTTATTTATTTACCTGTGATTGTGTGTTTGTGTGTGTGTAGCTGTTGATCCAAGCCAGGGCCTTACACATGCCAGGTAAGCACTCCACCACTGTACCACACCTGAAGCCCTACGCTGCATTATTTGTAACGGTAAAAGCCATGGGGCTGGAGAGATGACTCAGCAGGAGTGATTGCTGAGCTCTGATCTAGAGTTAGGATTCCAGCACCTCAAGTAGCTCTCAAAAGCCTGTAACTCCAGTTCCAGGGGATCCAGTGCCACTGGCCTCCATTGGCAACAGCACATTCTCCCACACTGATGCATGCACATAATTAAAATTTAATCGTCTGTTTCTCTGTATAGTCCTGGAACTCTGCTCTGTAGACCGGGTTGGCCTCAAACTCGGAGGTCCACCTGCCTCTGCCTCCTGAGTGCTGGGACCAAAGGTATGTGCCACCAAGCCTACCTTAAAATCTTAAAAATAAACAAACAAACAAACAGAACCCCCATGCCTTTAAATCTAAGCATTCTGCAGGCAAAAGCAGGAGGATTTCTGTGAGTTCAAAGCCAGCCAGGTCTTCATGGTGAACTCCAGTCAGAGTTACACAGAGAGACTGTCTCCAAAAAACAAACCAGAAACTTTAGGGCTGAAGAGACCCTCAGTGGTTAAGGGCACTTATTGCTCTTCTAGAGGACCCAAGTTTGGTCTCAGCACCCAGATCAGGCAGTTCACAAACACCTGTAAGCCCAGCTCCAAGGGGACCACAGCCCCCCTTTTAGCTTCCACAGGTACCCACATATATGAAATAAGATGAATTTTAAAAATTGATCCAGGTGGGCATGGTGGCACACACCTGTATCCCAGCACTCTGGGAGGCAGAGGCAGGCGAATTTCTGAGAATTTGAGACCAGCCTGGTCTACAAAGTGAGTCCAGGACAGTCAGGGCTATACAGGGAAACCCTGTCTTGAAAAACCGAACCCTCCCTCCCTCCTCCCCCCAAAACTGATCCTTTAAAAAAGTGAACTAAATCCTTCTCCATCCTCTCTCTCTCCACTATATTCATTTGTTCATTATTCTTCCCAGCTTGGTAGGGGCTGCCTTCTAGGAACTTCTGCGAGGCAGCAGGCTTTGGAATAAGGTGACAGCAGGCACCAGCATTGATCCGCCTCTGTAAAATGAGGCCATAAGCCTCATCGATTACAAGTCACCTACAAGCAGGCGTTTCCAAGCAGGCGTCAGCTCTTGTTATGAATCCAGAGGATCAAAGTTTGACAACATGGAAGAAGACTGCATTCTTTAAGATGGTCTCTAAATCACCGCCATATCTCATTAGACTGCTTCCTCCTTGTTTACAAACTGAACAAATAGAATATCCCAGGTGATATTCGATTGACCATTTTGAAACTTACTAGAAAGATGCTTCCTATCAGGGACAGTACTCCAAATATGCCAGGCATTGTACAAAGCTCCTTACAGGGCTTGTTTGCTCGACTTCAGAGCCTCCCACGAGGAAGTAGCAACAGCATCTCTATTTCCATAAACTGGGTGAGCGGACAGAAGTGAGGGGACAGAGAGGTGTGTGAGGGGGCAGAGAAGTGAGTAAGGCAACAAGGGTCAGAGCGAGACCATGCTCATGACTCTTGTCATTCGCCTCCCAAAGGGCTGCCATTGTTTGTTCAGACCACGAAACTGTATTACAACACTGATGTGAACCCACAGGATCAAGTATAACAAAAGCAAAGATGCCTGGGAAAACAGCTCTGTCCACATCGCAATGTTTAGCTTTGGTACCAGGGGAACGCAGAATCTCGAAGGAGCCAATGCAGGAAGAGAGGAAAAATAGATGACACAAGATAGAAGGGGAGTGAGGACATTTTAGAAACTTCAAACAAGCAGGAACTCACAAAGACGCTCTGTATGGAGAGGTAGAGCCCAGGAACTTAGCAGCAGTCTAGCAAACATTTGCCAAGCCAAAGGAGCAGGAACGGCCCACCTAAAGCTGGTGCTGTCATCCCAAGGACTGGAAATGGAATCAGCATAGATGTCTATCACCAGAACAGGTAATTAGAACATAATACATAATACATAACATAGGATCTCATCCAGCCATGAAGAAAAATGAAAATTATTAAATGACGTGTCCTCTGCTCAGAAGACAAATGTAGCTTGTTCTCTGCTACTCGCGGACTGTAGCCTCTACCTGCTGAAATGTGTAAATCGAGGTGGGCATAAATAGGAGTAAAGGTCAGGAATCTAGAAAGGGGTCCATGGGAGAGGGGTAGGGATGACAACAGAACAGGATGGAAGGAGGAATGAAAAATAAGCGATTTGGGGAACAATCAACCAAAATCCCAGCACTCGGGAGGCAGGGGTAGGTGGATCTCTGTGAGCTTGAGGTTAGCCTAGTCTATGGAATGAGTTCAGAACTGCTAGGGCTACACAGAGAAACCCTGTCTAGAAAACAAACAAACAAAAAAAGAAATCTGTTCTTTTGTATACTAACTTAAAAAAATTACACACATACACCAGTAACAAAAACCAACAGCATTAAAGCAATGATTTGAATGGAAATCCCAAAGATGTCAAGACAAACATTCCTACAAGCAGGAGTTCCTCTGGGGAACTCAGTCAGACAGAAAGGTGTAAAATAGGAAAGCCTCTCTCTGTACTATACCCTCCCCTCTGTCCTTTCAGGTTTCCTGAGTTATGTGTCCTATGAGTTTTAGATCTTGTAGAAAGCAGGAGGGGGGGCTTGAAGGAGGTGTGAGACTGGGGTGTTACAGGGTCATAAAAAGCCAGCACAAGCCAGAGAGAGACACATAGGCCAGCACAAGCCCAGTGCTGTGAACCACAGATCATAAAGTACCTCCTGTAGCTGGCTTCTTTAACCCTGGGCTCCCACATCCCCATCAGAGAGAGGCAGCCATTCTACTCTTCTGCCTAGCCTATCAACGTCACAATTTATGTTTTGACACCAAGGTAGCAAAATTATTCCATTTATTCTGTGGACTTTCATTAAGTAAATAGACATGATTTATGTTAATTTATACATGATGGGATTTAAGGCTGTGAGAGGCTTCAGGGAAACTCCCACTATTTCTGAAGCTCTTCAGGGCAGGGGCAGATTTCCTGCACACTTCCTCAGTGGGCCTGAACAGACACTGGCCAGACAGAAAGTAGCCTCTTGGAGATGGACGATCTGGAAAGACAAGCAGAATGGATGAATGAGTGAATGTTTTCTCTAAGCACAGTGGTGTCCTCTTTCCTTCTACACTCCATCATTCTCCAGCTGCATCTCAGAACTGTTCACACCCACACCCTACCCTCTGGGTGAGTCTCCCAGGGTCTGTCCATAGATGAACTTGAAGACAGTCCATACATGATGGCTGTGCCAGTAAGCGCAGGGAGCTGGCACATTCAGCCTCTGCAGAAAGCGCTTCCCTAGAGCACAGCCTCCCCTGACCCTCCTCACCATGGTCAGAATGAAGACCGTGGCTTGTCGCCTGGACCTTGACTTCTCAGGGCAGGTTTGTTTCTTATTACCTGTAACACCCGTCTCCCAGCTCCTTCCAGCCCTCCCTCCTGCTCTGTATGAGATCTGAAAACTCATAGTTGCGTGCTTGTGTCAGACTGCCCTTCACTCTGTCCAAATCCAGTTCCCTAAAACTCACACCTTCCCCTTTTCTTGGCTTAGTTCTTTATTTTTCTAGAGTATATGACACTGTTAAATAACTTCCTCACAGAGGTGGGGGTGGCAACCCTTTGGCTGTCTGAAAATACCTCGGCAGATTTGGCCAGGGGTAAACAAGGATGAAAGTTATTTTCCCCTCACACACTTGGGGACATTCCTCTAGCATCTAAAAGCTCCTTATTGCTGATAAGACAGGCATTTGTTCTCTTTTCATTCCGTGCCCTGGGTGCAGCAGACAGGCAGGCCACCGCTCAGTCTCCCACAGGCAGGCTGTTTTGCTGAGGATTTTCCTGCTTGACATTTTTGAGATCTGAACTGAATGTGTTACTGTGGTGAATGTACCTGGAGCCCTGTTAAATAGGGCCCAAAAACTCCAGAACTGGTTCCGTTTCCTTCTCTCCTCTGCTTTCTGGATGATGACCCAGCTTAAATCTCTGAGAGTGTATGGGTGCGCTTTTCTGGGGACTGAATGTGGTTCCCACACAGGCTGAGTACCTATTTCACCGTCATTTATACCTAGCCCAACTCTTGCCTCCTTTCTTTCTTTTTGAAGCAGGGTTTCTGTGTGCAGCCCTGGCTGTCCTGTCCGTATCTTTCCTGACTACCTCTTCTCAACGAAACCTGAAGAGAAATCACTAGAATTTGAGTATTTGTAGACTTAGTTTGACCGCTAGAATTCATGAATAAGCTACAAAGTGAAAAACAGAAAGACAGACAAACTTACTACAGGGTAGGAGAGATAGTTCAACCGGTAAAGGAATTTGCTGCCAAACCTGAAAACCCAAGAATACTGACTCCTCTGACCTCAACATACACCATGCACACATCCCTTCCTGATCCTATGACATAAACAAATCAGTAAGTGTAGTTAAAAAGAAAAAACCAGAACAAGAAAACTCTTGCCCAGTCACAGCTCACCTGTTCAAAACAACCCGTTCACCTGTTCGGTTTTAGGGTCCAAATCAATATCATAAAAACAGGGCCGGGTAGGGAGTCCAGGCATGGTGCTCATCTAAAAGAAAACAGCATACAAGTCAACTCAACAGACCAGTGATGGCTCAGTGGGGAAAGGTGTTTGCTGCCCAGACTCACAGTCTAAGTTTGATTCCCGGGACCCACAGAGTAGAAGGCAAGAATCAACGGGGTCGCCTTCCGACCTCTACACATTCCCCAAGGCCCACAGAACCAGACACACCTTCTGAGTTATCACCAGGGGGTGGGGAGGGGGGTGCTCTTCTTTTTACACATTAAAAACCCAGTCACCGAGCTTGACGGCTTGAAGTCAACAAGAAACCCTCATGCCCCTCTTCAAGCCAAAGGCCTGGCCTCAGTCCACCCTTGCAAAGGACAGTTGTAGCTGAGGTTGCGGGGGAAGCGTGGACCCACCCCAGTGCCAGAGAAGCTGAAGAGTCCATCCTTCATTGCCTCAGCTGTGCTTTGGTCGGGGGAGATACCCTATAAGCCCAGTATTGGGGAGGCCAAGGCAGAGCTGTTGAGAGTTTGAGACAAGCCTGAGGTACAGTGAGTTCAACACAAACCAGGGCTACCTAGGAAAAGCAGCTCTCAAAAGCTAAACAAAGCAACCAGGAAGAGGCCTAGCCCTCGTGTCTGCTTTGAACTGTTCTTCTGGTGAGGCTCACATAGGAGCCCATGCGATTTCTGGTGCCGGGACCTGACGTTATGATGCTCCACATCCTTTAACCTGGGTGTTGGGGGTTGGTCTGATGCTTGTATTTTGATGCTAATTACTGGCCCTCAAGATCTGGTTACTGACTGGACACACCTATCCTTGTTGTAGAAACCTGACTATGACTTTATACCTGATTGGTTGGTTAAAAGACCTAAAACCTGGGCAGGGCAGAATGGGGTAGGTGTGGCTAAGGTTCTGGGGCTTTGGGAAGAGAAGGATTGTGGGAAAAACACAGACAGATGGGAAGGACACCAGGATGGGTTACAGTGGCGAAGGAACCACGTGTGCTGGGAGGAAGGACTCCAGCAATGGCATGGGAAGGCCCAGATGAAGAATACAAGCAAGTATTTATAAGTTTATGGATGGAAGATAGGATGGTTAAGGCTGGTTAAAGAAGAATGCATTGGATGGGGCTGGGAGGTGGATAGTGAGGTTATAGAAATCACATAGATGGAATTACCTGCCCATTCCATGGTATTTGAAGGCAATTATAAAAATCTAACAGGTATCTGTATCTTATTGTGACAGTGGATTAAATCATACTGCTGCCGTAATTATAGGGCTAATAATAAATAATTTATAGCCCAACACTCACTTTTTAACTTACTCCAACAGTTGGGCCAAGGCATTTCTTCTGTATACAGACTGGACGGTTTTACTGTCTCCATTCTTACTGCTTTCAGGCTTTCTAAAGCTACACTTCAAGCTTCTGTGCTATATTTGTGCTTGCTTCTTTTCTGAAGACTTGGCTCCGCTTATTCACATGGCTTGTTACTGAAAATGTGGTATTTTTTTTCTCTGTCATACTGCCCATATAATGAATACACACACATGATCCTGACCAAACCCAGAAAGGAAGACAGCTTAGACTGAAGTTCTAAAACTTCACTATAAAAATGTTACAAAATAGACGAGCCATTTTCTGTAACACAAAACATCAGTATTTGAGGAAAACCTAATCCTGATGTCTGAGGGCCAATCAGCACTCTCCAAGGCACGGTACGTGGATCTGAGAGCTGGCCTCTGTTAAAGCATCCTGTAAGGAGCAGGAAAGGGTTGGGTGTAGGGACAAACAGGGGAAAGGAGAGAACTGGTGTTCAAACCCAGAATAGCCCAGCAGACGGCATTAGGAAGGCAAGGGATGGACACCACTGACCCAGATACGCATGTGTGCTGGCTTAAAAAGAAAAAGAAAAAGAAAAATAATCTAGAGATGGTTCTCAGAGCAGCAGTGAGTAGGATTTTCAGTGCTTTTATTCTTTCTCAAAGAGGAAGATCTGCCCCTGTAAACACTGGTCACCGATACGCAGAAAAAAAAACCAACAAGCGATGGCATATACACTTACCTGCAAACCTAGATATAAAACTCTGAAAAGCCACTCTAAAGCCGCACACACGTATGCACGCACTCGGGCGCTCAGGAAGACCCCAGGAAGTATCAGAATACAATTACTAAGAATGATTAAGGTGACTTCCTTGAAAAACCTGCCTACTCTGAGATGGGCGTTCTGACAGCCAAAGTTTTAATTACTGTGCCCTCGAGACCCACGAAACAAAAATGCCCCTAACCTGTGAACCCTTCTTTGCCCAAAGACAGAAACTTCCTGAGACGCTGCAGGCTGTTGTTTACGGGAAATAACAACCCTAAACAAGTTTGATCCAACTGCACCAGATGTGCTCCATGAGGGCAAGGAAAACATCAGGGCATGCTTGGCCCTGATGGGAAAAACGGTGGCCTTATGGAGTTGCCCTTTAAAAACAAAAAACAAAAAACGATCTGACTTGATTTTACACTGGGTGGGGCACAAAGCAATCCTCTTTAATAAAGCTGACAGCTTCACTTAGAATAATGTACATTAAAAAAAAAAAAAGTATTCACCTTACAAATTGTTCTGCAATCCAACAGCTCAGAAAACAACGTTTTGAAGACAAAAGCCAATGTAAAAAGACAGATTAAAACTACTACAACAGTACAGGTTTGATATGGCTCAGACTTTAGAGCTGTCTTACCGAATCTTACTGCTCCTTCTACTGTCTTACTGCTCCTTCGGCTGGCTCCGTTGCTCCATGTTTAAAGCAACACCTCTTCTCCCTGGCTCCCTTTCACCTTCTGAGTCCAGCCAATATTCTCTAATATCAGAACTTTTCCAGTGAAGCCCCAAACACTGACGTGTCTCAGCTTCCCAACACGAAACCTGTCGTCACCTCGGCTGCGGCTGCTCTGCGTGGAAGATGCTGGTGCTCTCTAAGCCTCACCAGGCTTCTGCTTTCTCACAGGTTTATCTAGAGCAACCTCCCTTTTCCTAACTTTGTTTCAACTTCGCTGTCAGAATTACTGCCTGAAGAGCTTGGAGAAGCAAGTTTCTTTGATTTATGCATTGCTCTGTCCAACCTTGGGGTCACCTTTTGAAGCCTCTGCAAACTGTCAGCACTTATTTTTGGGAACCCAGGACTCGACCTGGCCAGAGTCTATGATACTGGCCAGTATTAAATTAAAGCTTGCTTCAAATCTGGCTCAAAATTATGGTAGTGGTCTTATTCTCAGGGATTAACAGTGTAATACTGCCCTTTTCCTATTCTTTCTCCTAATGACCATTTTAAAATCTATAATAAAACCTTTTTCTTTAATAAACAATTTTGAAAAAAAAAAAATTAAGTCAGCCAGACATGTTTGCATGTATTTGCAATTTCAGCCCTTGAGAGGCCAAGGTACCAGTTCCAGGGTATCTAACACCCTGGCCTTCTTGGGCACCAGACACACATCATTTGTACAGTGTAAGTTCTACGTCTGTTAGACAGACACCAGATGGCACAGCCTCTGGGCTTAGTTCTGGGGCTACAGGGAGGGCTGGTTAATCTGTATACCCTGCTCAGTAAACAGAACTGTGAGGACAGTTTCTCCCCATGGGGGTGGCTTTCTGTGACCCTATGGACCTCCAAATCTATGAGTGCTCAGTCGTTTTTAAGATGGTTTAAGATGGCATGTAACTCACGCATACCTTCCTGTATACTTCACAGACACTTATTTATTTATTTATTTATTTTTCTGTAGCAAGGTCGTTTTGGAAACCAAGTTAGAGATTTTATTAAAGATACTGTAATAGAGGCCTACGTAAGAGGATTAAAAGGAAAAGGAGAGGCATATGGATGGTGGACTTCCCAGAGAACAGCAGCAAGTAAGACATATCAGATTCTTCAAGGGAGAGCTGCTGAATTTGTTTGGAACAGGGCCTCACTAAGTAGCTCTGGCTGACTTTAAACCCACTATATAGAGCACACTGGCCCCAGACTTCCTACCTGTGCCTCTCAGGTACTAGGCTTACAGGTGTGTGCCACCACTCAGCTACTGTCACCAATCCCCAGACAATTGAATCAGTGGACGCCGAAGCCGTGTACACAGACAGCAGACTGAATACTGGCATCAATTAGACCCACTCTGGATTCAATCAGGAGCAAAGTGCCCCTGGGAAACAGAATCTTATTCAGCAGAGGCAGGCGCAGCATTATTCTTGAATGGGTACTGCATGGTCCACACAAAGACCACAATTAACCAGGATAGGCCTAATTACAACTTTCTCTTAGACAATGGCAACCTGGCACTTTCCGACAGCCTGAGCAGAGAAGCGATGAATGGGTTCCACTTATAGCTTCCACTTACCGTTCCCACTAACGGGTATAGAAAACCAGCCCCGACGCTGGCACGGATGTCCCGGATGGGCAGAATGAAACCAGTAGGCACACCTTTTTGCTCTGGGTTGTGAGACAAGGACAAGTGTGTTTTGGCCATGCAGATGGGTAGATTTCCAAAGCCCTGAGGGGGGAAGAAAAGGGAACAGGGGTTTGACAAAGAAAACACTGACTATGCAATGAGAACATCTGGATAGCATCATGAGATGGCTAGCTCCTTGCATACCAACCTCCACCTTAGTTACCGCAGACCAGAACAAAAGAGAATCCCTCTAAGAGGAGGAGGGAAGTACTCAGCTATAGTCTACAAATGACTGCTTGATTCCCATCCATAGAATCAAAGACAGTACTACAGAGGGAGGGGTCCCAGCATTTCCCATAGTTCCTCCTGGCTTTTCTAGATGCTCATACACACTTACAGGTAAATGTAGGACTTAGGGCTGGAACCTCTAATCCAAACCCAGTATTTTGGGAGAGGAGGCTGCTGTCTGGAGGGGTGTAGCATAGGAGGTCACACTGGGAAAACTCAGGGTTCGGAGCCCAGGTTCAAACACCTACCTGCTTTGTGTAGATTTCTGCTTTTTTCTGTGCTTCTGGGAGCAATTCGATGTCATCTGCCCCGTAGATCTTCTGTGCAATTATCCTGATTTTATCCTCAATTGGGAGCTGATGTACAAGAAAGAAGGGACTGTGACTGGACACACACAAGGATCCTGAGCAAGGACATTCCAGACCAGTGTCCCCAAAAGGGACAGAATGCATTTTATGTGCTACAGACGTGCAAATAACTTGAGGGTTTTTGGGTCACAAACATTTAACTAATTTGATTATTGGAGGTGGTGAGGATAAAACCCAGGGTCTTGCATATTCTAGACTAACACTCTGCCCCAAATCCACACCTCCATCCCCAGGTTAGAAACATTTTTCTTATAATTAAAAAACAAAACAACTGAGTGCTGGTGGTGCATGCCCTTAATCCTAGCACTTGGGAGGTAAACGAATCTCTATGAGTTCGAGACCAGCCTGATCTACAGAACATGTCCAGGACAGTCAGGACTACAGAGAGAAACCCTGTATTGAAAAAAACAAAAGCAAACCAAATCAACCAACCAAAACAAAAAGACAAAAACTACCTTATGTAAAAGGATCTTTTATTCACCTGTTTCAATTGTCTCCTCCTTCTGCTAACCTAGGCCTAGTCCTGGAAACTTCTAGCCTCTGTACAATCTAACCTAGGCCTAGAATGTTTTCACTTTTTGAGACTTATTGCTGAATAAACTCACCCTTTCTTGTTCTTTCTGGCTCTGGCTGGCTGGTTCAACTCAGCTGTTCTGGTTCAGACTCATCTCCCAGATGACTTATTCAATCTGGCTTCTCTCTTGGACCCTGAATTGCTCTGCTTGGCCTTAAACTAACTCCAACAATCTTCTCTAATCTCCTGGCTCCTTCTGTCTTCACCTGTGTCTAGCTTGTTCTCTCTCATTCTGTGTAACACAGAGGTTAACACTGCCTCTTCTCCCTGCATTCTCTGTGCTGCTCCTTAAGTAGCTTCCCTTTCCTTTCTGTTCTCATGATGGTTGGGTGAATCCTAGCCTGTCAGATCTTTCTCTGATCTGTCACTTGTCCTGCTTTCAAGCATGGGTGCCTCCTTTTACAGACTTACTTAACTTTCATTGTTTGGGATTAAAGACACGGGCCACCATGCCTGGACCTAAGCTTTTCGTTACCTGATACTTGCTCTATACCAGGCTGGTCTTAAGCTCAGATTTTCTTGCCTCTGTCTCATGGATTAAAGGCATGTTTGTAAACGTGTATTTACATGTTTGTAAAGGCTGCATCGCACAGACCTAGAGGATCTTTGGGCGTGATCTCTTGCCAGAGCAGCCGTGTTCTGAATGAACATTCCTCTACAACCTTCTTTATTCATTGTATGTGGATAAGCATGTAGGTGAATAGGCATGCATTTCCCGTTGCTCCTGTGTGGAGGCCAGAGGACACCTGGGAGTCAGTTCTCTCCTTCAGGAATGTGGGTTTGGGGGGATTAAACTCGGGTCATCATGTCTGCCTTGCCAGCCCAGAACCGTTTTAATATGTAGCTCCAGATTTGGTGAATAAGTGGGGCATATCTCACAGATGTAAAGTTATTGTGTCTATACACACATAGATATGCAGACGTGCATACATATTTGCAAACATCGTACTTATCAGGCTTTCTCCTCCTGAGCAGCTAAGGCTCAGTGAATATATTGGGTAGATTTTGAAAGGAGCAACGTTCTACCTATAACACATAAGCTTAACTTTTTACTAAACAGTGGCCACTGACAAGGGAGCTTATAAAATGGACATGAAAACTGTGCTCTCAGTAGCGGCTTTAGAGAGATGCAGATGACGATCATGTGCCTCTTATAATTGGAGCTTGTTAAATGCTAAGGCACATTGAGAACTCTGGAAGCAAAACCATGTTGGTTGAGGGGTGGCTTAAGACTCGCAGATGCTGACTAATGCAGAAAGTGGCAGCCTCCTCTTCGCCAGAACCGAGCTCCCAGGAGAAATGGGTCACCCAGCCCTTGTTCTCTCACTTTTTCAGGTCACCTTCTGGCTCTCAAGACCTAGGGTGCCTGGCCGTGGACAGTGGCTTGGCAGGGGGCCCTACCAGTGCTCTTCGTTTGTGTTCATGGCATGTTCTAGAAGGGGGACTGTTAAAGGAGATTTTGGTTTACGAAACCAAAAGCTCAATAGGAGAACGTCATCATCAACAAGAGGATGGTGTGAGTGTGCGTGTGTACGTTGAGTGCGCTCGAGCTCAAGAGAGCAGGTGGAGGCGAGAGGACGGCCTCCTGTACCTTTCCTCTACCCCTGGTCACTTTGTTTTCTGAGTCAGGGTCTCTCACTGAACCCGCAGCTCACTGATTTGGCCACCCTGGCCGAATAGCAACCCTAGAGATACCCAGCAGCGCAAGGGTTACAGACATGCACCACCACGCCTGGCTCTTCCGTGGAGCTGAGGATCTGCAGTCAGGCCCTCATGCTCATGGGGCAGACACTCCAGCGATTGATCCAGGCTCTAGACTTATTTTTGGTGGCCATTTCTGATTGTCTTCGAAAAACCAAGCCAAAAAGTAGCCTAGGGCATTCAAGCTGAATGGACTATAAGGTACACCCCACCTTCCAAACAAAGTTTCTAAGTACAGTTGACAGACTAACACCTTATCACATCCTGAAGTACAACCCTATGCTGAAAACGGCATGCTTCGCGCTAACTGCAGTCTGTCATGGAACAAACTGCTTCTACCAGGCCAGAGCGATTCACCTGACTGGGTGATGGAGACTCTGACGAAGCTGTGGATGTGCTTTGGTTTTGGCACTGGGGTTTCTCTGAACTGAGGTAAGACTATTCCAGGAAGTGTGCCTGGGAGCACTCTTCTTTGCTCTATTACTGAGAAGTGGTCAGAAAAATTTCCAGAGCCAGATATAGCCAGCCCCTTGCCAATTGCTTACTAGTTGGCTCATGCCGTGGTGAAAGGCTTCAATGCAGTGAGCTGCATGGTTGGCTCACCCGTGAAGAGGTGTACATATTGGAAGCTCTACAAAGTTAGGGGGTGTGGTCATCTGTGTAAGACGGATGCCTCGAGCTCAGAGTCCAGGCTGTGGTCGGGGTGACTCACTCGTAAGGGGAGGCAGACACTGGTAACTACCCACACTGAGGCATTTCCACGCAGACTTCTGTTTCTGTTCTGTGGGCACAGGGCAACTAACCCACCTCGAGGTCATAGAGGAGCCGGAAGCTGCTGGGGGCCTGTGAGGCTCTCTGGACCGCCTGGGCTAGGCCCAAGGCTCCCTGGCCTCCTTCCGCCCAGTGCGTGCACTTGACAGCATCGAAAGCTCCGTGTTCTCTGGAGAGGCGGCTGATGAGGTCCAGCTCGGCGTCTGTATCTGTCCTGTACAAGAGGGCTTCAGGTTAAGGAATGGAAGGTGGCTGGGGAAGGGAGAGGAGGTCTTGCTTATGCCACTAAAGCCCGCACAGATTACCTCCTGAAAAATGGACACTACTCAATCCTGACTGCTTTCAACCTCAGCTCTATAACCAGCTGGCGGGGGTGACCTTTGGCCAGTGACTTCATCTGTACTTATTCGGCTCCCACAAGGGCGGGGGGAAAAAAAAAAAAGAAGGAATCACAGCAGCGCTGCCCTGGGATATTGTGAGGCTTAGACAGCGATCCGTGTAAAGAATCTGGAACATTCCCAGCGCACCACTGGGAATCAGTAAATACCACCTTTAAAAATTGCTGCCTCCCATTGTGCTGCGATGAGGGCATTATTGCTGAACCCTAAACAGTGCTCAAATGCCAAGCGACCCACACAGCTCTTGCCCAAGCACTTCTAGCTCGATACATTCAACTCTCTCAGCATAACGTCCCACCTGACCTTGAGACATAAAGACACGCTGCAGGCTCTGCTCCTCTGTTAGCACAAAAGGCCTTGGAACGACTGAAAAGATCGTTCCTTGTGTGTTCTCATTGCTCAGGAGAGAGGAGAGCTCTCGGGAGCAATTCGGATTTCCGGACCCCACCGGTGAGATGGCTGGGTCTGCTGTGACACAGAACAGTGCCTGTCACACCACAAGCAGTAACCATCAGCAGTACGTGAAGAAGAGAATGAAGTGAAAAGTGGCCTGGCACAACCTGTGGCAGGGGCTGTTGGCTGGCACTTTCCGCATTCCTCCTTTCTCTGTATTCTGTACTTACTTGAATGCGTTAATGGCCACGACTACAGGCACTCCAAACATTCTAGCATTTTCTATTTGTTTCTTCAAGTTACTGAAGCCCTTTTCAACCAGGTCCAGGTCCTGTAAAACAATAGCAGAAGGCCAGTAAGGTCAAAGCAAGCTAACCTGGAAACAGCTGTTGCCTCCTTTTAAGACAGATTGTCCCTGGGGCATGACAGGCACATCTGTAAACCTCGAACTCAGGAGGCTGAGCTGGAGGATAGATAAATTGAGATTAGCCTGGATATGCAGTGAATCCTTGTCTCAAATAAATAAGCCAGCAAGCAAGCAAACAAACAAATAAGTAGATGAATAAATGGAAGGTGTGTCTTTGAGCCAGAAGACACTCATAGCAAGGGCAAGAAGGTGGGCCAGCTGGGTGCTGTGATGCATACCTGTAATCCCAGCATTTGGGGAGGCAGAGGCAGGAGGATCTGTGTGAGTTCGAGTCCAGGACTGCCAAGGCTACACAAAGAAACCCTGTCTCAAAAAAAAAAAAAATAAAATAAAAATAAAAATAAATAAAAAAAATAAATAAATGAATGAATGAATGAATAAGTGAATGAGTGGAATGAATAAATAAGCAAGCACATCTAAAGAAAAAAGAGAGAGAGGGTGTTAGAGATGACTCAGTGATTAAGAACACTGGCTGCGCTTTCAGAAGACCTGGGTTCAATTCCCAGTGCCTACGTGGTAGTTCACAACTATAATTCCAGTTCCAGTGGATCCCAACAACTAGCTTCACACAGGCATTAAAAAACACCAATGTACATAAAATAAAAGTAACAAAGAATTACAAAAAAAAAAATAGGCCAACTGGAGGCCCAGCAATGCACGTCTCACAATGCCGCATTCCCATCTACAGTACGGGAGCAAAGCTGTGCTGTCTCCTCACACCATGGAAACCCGGCAGCTGGGCCATCAAGCATCACTATGCAATACAGTAATGGCCTCTTTGTTGTTCGAGGAGGATGCGTTGGATGCCTCTACTTAAATTAGACCTATACCTTGTTACACATCAGATTAGCTCCTATGGTGCAAGGCAACGAGGCTGTTAGTGCTGGGCAAACCATTTGATCACAACACAGAGGCCAGCACAGGGCCCACCCCCAAAGAGGCACTTCACACCCATCAGCCATAAACATGGTCAGGCAAGAAGTCAGGCAGATACTATTTGGAAAACTGGGCCGCCCTGATAGCTCAGTGGTTAAGAATACTACTTCCTGTTCTTCCCCGGGAAATGAGTTTGGATCTAGTGCAAAAGTCAGGCAGCTCACAACAGCCAGTAACTCTAGCTCTAAGGCATGCACTCTTCTGGTCTTCTGACGTGCCTGCCCCCCCACCCCACATGGCATGCACACGGAGACACAGGAAGGAAAATAAGCTCAGAAAGACGAGCCAGGGCTGGAGACGTGGCTTACAGTTGAGGGCACTGGCTGCTCTTGCAGGGGGCCCTTATCAGTTCCAGGGGGACTGATACCCTCTTCCGCCTCTGAGGGAGCCAGATAAGCATATGGAGGCTCTTCCCACGTACACATAAAAACCATACAGGCGTATAGCTCGCTTAGCAGAGTGCCTGCTCAGCATGCATGAAACCCTGTCTGACCCTCAGCACCAAATGACCCTAGCACCTGAGCACACGAAGCCAAGGAGGACCAAAAGATACAGAAGCAGGCAGAACATTCCTACACGTAAAATGAATCAACCTTAAAAAAAGAGAGTTTGCTCTGGGCAGCGTGCTGATACAGTCTCATATTCTGCTTCCCGTATGTACGTCCCCCAACAAATACTATAAAATCTAAAATTTAAAGGGAAGTAATGAAAGGAACTAGTGGAAATATTTAATTCTTCCCTCCTAAAAAAATGTACTTATTCATGAATTTATTTTTACGTGCACTGGTGTTTTGCTTGCATGTCTGTCTCTGTGTGTGAGAATGTTGAATCCCCTGGAACTGGAGTTACAGAAGCTGTGGGCTTTCATGCTGATGCTGGGAAGTGAAGCCTGGTCCTCTGGAAGAGCAGCCAGTGTTAACCACTGAGCCATTGCTCCAGCCTCTTCTTTATTTACAGATAGGATTTTACTATATTTTCTGGGCTCCTGTGATCCCCCTGCCTCATCCTCTTGAGTGTAGGGATTACGTGGGTGTGCCACCATTCTTGGCTTGAGACATACCTTTAAATAAATTTGCTTATCATCACTTAAAACACCGATCAACTGCAAACGTTACTGTCCTTTAATAGACTTGGCCAAGGAGGCCACACATGCACCTTCAATAAATATCCATCACATTGACACTATGAGAACCATCACCTATCTGTGCTAACATGAAGCCTACCCTAGGTGTACTACAGTAGCAAAGCTGTGGAGGGCTTAATCAATTCTCCTTAAAATATTTCTTACTTTTGTTTTTTCACTAGGTAGCTCTGGGTGTCCTGAAACTTACTATGTGGACCAGGCTGGCCTTGAACTCACAGAGATCTGCGTCCCTTGTGCTTAGATTAAAGGCATGTGCCACCATGCATGGATGATTTTAATTTTTAAATTATGTTTATTTGTGTGTATCTGTGTGTCATCGTCAACCCCCACTTGACTGTGCCATTGCATGAGTGTGGGGGTCAAAGATCAATCTGCAGGGGTTGGTTCTCTCCTTCCTCCAGGTATTTCCCCGAAATGTAACTGTCTAGAAATAGATAGGGTCTCATGTTGCCCAGGCTTGCTTCAAACTTGTTATCTGGTCAAGGATGACCTTGGATCTCTGATTCTACTGCTTCCACCTTGCAGGTGTCCCAACACTTAGACTCCTGCGCCTGGTCAGGATTAAACCCAAACGTTCGTGTTTGCGTGGCCATCAGACTACCAACTAAGCTATTTCCCCAGTCATGAGAATATGTACTAACTGTTAAAGAATTCCATTTCTTTTACATTCTTATAGTATCTAATTTTCTTTTTGTAAAGAAAGGACATATCATTTAAAATGCATATCAAATGGGGGTAGGGTTTCAGGGTAGCATGCATGAGACCCTGATCTGATCCCAGCACTAACGTCAAAACAACAATCCCTTCAAACAAAAAAAAAAAAAAAACCAAAACACCCCAAAACCTATAACTTCAAAATGTCAGTATTTTTAAAATATGAGCAGATGTACTGGCATACACCTTTAATCCCAGCACTTAACTTCCAGCACTCAGGAAGAAGAGGCAAGAGTATGCATCTGTGAGTTTCAGGGCAGCCTGGGCTACAGAGTGTGTTCCAGGTCAGCCAGGGCTATAAAGTGAGACCACATCTCAAGAAAAACCAATACATAAATAAATATGGTTGTCTTCATAGTAACACCTTGGATCACGAGGAAAGCCTAGCACTGTTACTTCTTGGTGTTTAGATGCCTAAAACAGCAGAAAAAGTAGGATGGTAAAAGGCAGAAAATGAGCAGGATCTTACAAACACTGTTTATAACCCCCCTTAATTTAACTGTAATCTGAGATCAGGATTAACCCGATGGTCTAAAGAGCACTCTAATTGTTTTTACTTCTAGTCACATGAAAACCAATTAATACATAAGACCCATTGAGAAGAGCTTTAAGTTAAGTCAAATTTCTTAAATGAAGACACCAGCTGGGCCAGTTCGGGGCAGTCACTGTAATTAGACACAGGAAAGGCTGCGGGGTGGCAGGAGGGCCAGAGCTGTGAATTCCCCTCCTACGCGTGAATCACACAGATGACCATAAAAGGCAAATCAGAAGACAGGCAGACTCAAGGCACCAACCATCTTTTTTTCCCCCCCCCACTCAGTTTTGCAACCTTCATTTGGGAGCTGTAGATTGACCCTGAGCTGACTGGTAGAGAGAAAGAGAATCATCGGTGACAGTGGCCGATGCTGCATCTTATTCCGGGGCCTGTCTGCTGTATAACCACTCACAGTGGCCCTAAGGATGTTTCTTTGATGGTAAATGATAGCAGTATGAAGAATTAAAAAACAAAACAAAACTGTTTTTAAAGTTTTTAAGAATTAAAAAAAAAAAAAAATTAAAAACAAAACAACAGAACTGTTCCTTGAGCTCCTGCCCAATAGATCGAATCTGTTTATGGAAGATGCACTTCCTGGCTCTATCTCGGAGTCTTGGTTTGCAGAGAGAAAGGTTATTTCTAAAGCTCTCTTCTTGTTTGGTTTAAATGGTATTTGGGAATTTATTCGGTGCAGGAAGAACAACAAAGGGAAGAAACGCGCCCTCAGTCTGGGGCTTCTTAACTCCAGCGCTGTGTTCATTCTGTTACCGGGGTGGGGCTGCCCCACAACAGCCTGGGCTGTTTAACAACCATCCCAGCCTCTACACACCAGATGCCGGTAACATTCCCGGAAGCAGCTGTGACAACCGAAAATGACTGTCTCTAGCTGGGTAATGGGTGCATACTTCCAATCCCAGCAATTAAGGGGCTGGAGTTCAAGGCCAGCTCGGGCTACTTACCAATACCCACTCCTCTAACAAATAGCAACCAACAGCCTCCAGACACAGCCCTGTTCCCTGGCAGTACAACTGCCTTCCACTGGTCTAGGGCAATGGCTTCCAGGGATGCTTGGTGGGCCAATTCTCCTCACTGCTACTTCTTTAATATGACTTCCAGTACACCGCAGGCTTTTTCCTCCTGTACCCTAAGGAACAGCCCTGGGTGGGACTGTTGCGTTTGTTTTCCAGATTAGGGCGTGCTAATTTGGAGGTGCTTTTTCCTAGGACAAGTGATAGAAGTGGTTGTAGTTACCTCTTCTATGTAAGCCTTGGGAAGAGGCAGTCCAGCAGTGACCTGGAAGAAAGGAAACAGAGTCAGCTGTGTTTCCTACTACTATCTGAGCTTAAAGTGGCGCTCAGTGCATGGGTGACAGGCAAGTGGCTGCATGCTTCAGAGAGCAAGCGGCGACAGCGTGAAGCGGTTTCCTGCCAGGCGGACTTGGAGCATCAGACGGTGGAGCCCAGGATGAGCACTTGGGTAGCTCTTTGTGGTGTGAGACGAGGTAGGACAGGTCGGATGAAGGCCAAGGTGGACAGGGATATGCTTGCAGCAGGACAGTGGATCCCGGGGAGTGAAGCCCACACCAGCGGAATGGCAATGACGGTGACTGTTGGGGGAAAGACAGCCACCAGCCTGTGAAAAGTCACTACTGCTGTCTGAGGTCAGGCCTGGGGTGGGGCCTGAGCTGTCAGAGAGGGAAAAAAAAAAAACAACAGCCAGTGAGCACCTGCCCTCCCTAGCGCTTGGAGGACCACTCCAACGTCCTCATTGATAACAGCAGTTACAGGCCAGCCTGGGTCCAAGAGGAGGGAGAAGGGGTGGGGCACAAGGAGACTTTCTTCCTCCTTGGAGCAGACTGAGGGGTGTGTGAACTCTAAAGCAGTTAGGTCACTGTGTCTCTGGGAAGAGGGCCCAGGGCCTGGGTCCTGATCTGGGAGCTGGCTCAGCCCCGCCGTGCAGCATAAGATCGCTCCATTGGTCACTGCTGGCAATGTCAGTGATTAAAAAGCCTCTAGCCGGGGCTTCTGCTCTTGAGGAAGACAGACGTCTGCATAGGCTGTGACGCTAAAAGGGCCGTGCGGAAGATAAACAAGAAGCTGAGATGTCCCCCCTAACTTCCCATAGGGCTGGCTCCTGGGCAGAGCTAGGGTGGTATAGGCTGAGACTCCTGTAGCTTCGTTCGAAGCTGTCTCTGGTCACGTGATGGACAGTGACTGAAGTGTTTATGAGACGGGAATGCTGGCCAGGGTCAGAACAAAGCCTAACCAACATTCCTAGCAGAAAGGGTGGTAGTCTAATCAGGGGCAACCAGGCTAAGGGCTGAGAGAGGCAATGGTTCACAGTGCCATCTGGGGACCTGAGCCTTCCAGGGGGACCCCAGGCCAAAACTATTTCCCTGACGGAGCCTTCACTTTCTCACCGAGTGGACAATGATCTCTCCAAAGGTCACATGCCACGTGATAACACAAGGCCTCGGGTGGACGAGAACCCACCGTCTCTAGTGAACCAGACAGAGAAGAGATTAATCCCAGCGCTCAGAGCAGAAGGGTCTCTGTAAGTTTGAGGCCAGCCAGGTCCACACAGCAAGTTCTAGGACTATAGCCAGGACTACAGTGTGAGGCCCTACCATAAAAAGCAAGCAAGCAAGCAAAATAAACAAACACAGAAAGAAGAGATGGGAAAATACTAGAACAAGAAGTGTAATTTTCTAAGCAATAGGAGTCCAGGAAGACACACCAAGGCCAGGCTGGGGCTGACCCTGAGGGAGCCATTTGCCTTTGCCACCATTTGCCTCTGCCAGCCGGCAGTCCTGAGCGACCTGCATTCTCCTTCCCCTGCCCCTGGCAGCCCTACCAGCTCACTGCAGGCTCCCAGAGTCCTGCCAGCCAAAACTGCTGTTCACATCTGACTTCTGCTTCAGCTTGGTGTTTGGCCTGCCTGGCTGCCGGAAGGAAAACTGAAATTGGGTATATATAAATAACAGGTTGAGGTGGACTTTCGTATCGGCAGGGCAAAGCGTGAGCCCTCAGAGGGGGTTAGATAGGTAAGTCACTAAAGCCAGTTTAGGTCCCCTCAAAAGGCTGCAAGGGGATTCGTCCCAGAGGGTGAGGTGACCCGTACGTGGACACCCTTGGCTTTCGGCGCCCCATCCAGTGTGAGAATGAGTGGGAGCAGAGGGATGCAGGCAGAGCCGAGGATACGGCCTGAAATTCCGTCAAGCTCCTGGAATGTTCCTGACAGCCACTCTCCTGGCCCTTGGTCCTCACCGTGGGGCCGCCCCCGTGCATCTTAAGGGCCCTGACAGTGGCAACGAGAACCACCACGTGCGGCTGGAGACCGGAATAGCGGCACTTGATGTTGAAGAACTTTTCCATTCCAATGTCTGCCCCGAATCCTGCTTCGGTCACTGCAAGGCACATGAGCAACTGTAAGGTCGCCACCGCCGCTCTGCGACGGAGAACCAACACACGGCCACCCACTGAGGGTGCACCCGGACTCACCTACGAAGCCCTCAGGGCCAACAAGCTTGAGTGCAATCCGGTCTGCGATGATGGAGGAATTCCCATGTGCAATGTTGGCAAAAGGACCAGCATGGACAAACACTGGCGTGCCCTGGGGAGACCATGACATCGTGAACAAATGTCAACCTGGCTTCACAGTGGGGTCACATTAGCCAAAGGGCTAGAGTTGAGTTGGTATTTGAAAAAAGACTTCCAGGGGGGGGAAAAAAAAAAAACCAAAAAAACAAACAAACAAACCACCCCAACCAAGCCACCCCTTTTCCATGGCAGTGCTGGGAATCGAACCAGGGCCTCTTGCATGCCAGGTAAACGCTCTGCCACTGACCTACATCTCCCGCCCCAATAAGAAAGGAAGTAAAGGAGGAGACAAGCAGTGGAAAAGGTTTATAAGGGATGGCAAGATGGCTCACTGAGTAAAGGTGACTGCCTTGCAAGCTTGCAGGACTGAATTCGTATCCCCAAGCCCAAGTAAAAGTGCTAGGAGAGAACCGACTCCACAGACTTGTCCTCTGACTTCCCACACGCATGGTGCGGCACACGGAATGCCACCATAACAAACCGATTTTAAAGAATCTTTTATTTAAAAGGCGCCTGATTCTGCGAGGAAGGTGTGCTTCACTCTCTGGGCTCTGACTACAGGGAGTGAACTCTGGATCCCAAGAGCTACCCAGCTCACCTCTAAGGTCTGCATGAGATTGGGCTTGATTGCGTCCTTCATCAGCACCGTCAGCGCTCCGCTCACACCCTGCAAGACAGGCCGGTGAAGCATCCACTCGTGCCAGCAGAAATCCGATCTCTTGAAGCCAGAACTCAGCACTCCGGGGCTTCTCATTCATTTGAACCATCTTGGAGCAATTAGTACTTTACACTAATCTCAACGATTCATCTCCATTCTCTATTTTTCCTGGCTGTCACCGGGAAGTCACCAGTCATCTTAGCAGGGGCAGGAAGTAGAAGGAAAGTGGAATTCACATACAATTTCGGAAAAAGCATGTGGCGCTGGAAACAAGTGCCCCAATCAAGCTCTGCTGCTGGCTGATGTGGGGAATCCATTTAGACCAGTTTAGCTCTTAAGAGCACTGAGTTATTTATAACTCTGGTATCTGAGCAGAAATGGGTATAAATCAAAGTCAATGTATGTTTCCCAAAGCTGAAGCAAAAATACTAGCCAGAAGTCTAATTCCGAGTACTAAATCCAGCCTCTTCTTTTAAGGTACCTAATCTCTGCTGAACAAACCAGGGGCAAGGTAAAATCAAGCAATGGTTCTCATTTATATTCAACATTAATGTGCTTCTAAATTTAAGGTTTGGGTGTTAAAATTTAAAAATACACATATTAACTGTGAAAACAAAGTTAACATTTTTCTCCCCTTTCTAGATTTGTCTGCCATAACACCAACTATGCTGGTGTGTGTTGATATAAATTAGTCCTTTAAAAAAATTAATACAAAGCTAGTATGACCTATGGGTCATGAAGCCTTTGGCAAACCTCTATCTCTAAAAATATTTATATTATGTTCATAACAGCAGCAAAATTACAGTTATAAAGTAGCAACAAAAATAATTTTATGGGGCTGGAGAGATGGCTCAGGTTAAGAGCACTGTCTGTTCTTCCAGAGGTCACGAGTTCAATTCCCAGCAACCACATGGTGGCTCACAACCATCTGTACTAAGATCTGATGCTCTCTTCTGGCTTGTAGATGTACATGAAGACAGAGCACTTATATACATAAAATACTTAAATAAATAAACGTTTAAAAAAAATAATTTTATGGCTGGGGTCACCACAACCTGAGGAACTACATCAAAGGCTCACGACATTAGGAAGGTTGAGAACCACTATAATAATCCCATGACTCAGACGGTCAAACTAGGAGGATTAGTTTGGGAATAGCCTGGGCTACATGATGAGTTCCAAGAAAGCTTGAGTTGGTTGAGACCTTGTCTAGAAGGATATTTGTTTTTCTATACGAATTTTGATTTCAAACTTTGTATCATGTACATAGAGAGCTGGACATAGCGGCGCACACCTTTAATCTCAGCGCTTGGAGGCAGAGGCAGGGGGATCTCTGTGAGGTCCTGGTCAGCTTAGTGTACATGGAGTTCCAGGACAGCCAGAGATACATAGAGACCCTGTCTAAAGCAACAATATCAACCAACCAAAACAGAAAGAGACCCACTAGAAGACCATCAGCCAAATTAGCTCAGAGTCCTTCCAAGCCAAGTGTCATGGGCAGCAGCGGGGTGACACCAAACACTTGGAAGCAGGTGTTTCATACAAACTTTAGTCACAGCTTACTCAGGAAGATACTTGCAGGATGAAGGCATCATTCAAATCACCTGGCACTTGTGGCCCATTCCAAGAGCCCAGTGCCAGTACCATCATTCACTATCAAGTACTTGAAAAAAAAAATGCAAATAAACTTCCTAATTTTTGCAATGAGCAAAATCAGTGAGTGAGTGAACTGCAACATTTTAAGTAGAACGTACTCTTTGTTTTCAATAATCACTGGCTAGGCATGGCCATGTCACTTACGAGATCTTCACAACTGATAGGCTCTCCTTTCTTACTGGACGCCACCACCATTTTGCCCAGTCTTTCTCTCATGTCTTCCAGAGAACTGGTGAGGGCCAGGACTGCCATGATTTCACTGGCCACAGAGATATCAAACTGGGCCTGTGAGCAGAGTGACAGAGAAAGGCCCTTTGTGTTAGACCAGAAGATAAATTATAGGAGGCATCCCTCTCGGCTTAGACAAATAGCTAACAAGGACAGAACAGAAATAACTAAATCATCTTCCAACATTTAAAATTTGTAATTGTTCAGAGGTCTTGAGTAATCATTAAATAAAAATAAAAACAACGTTCTAGGGGTTGTAGCACCAGGACACAACACTTGCTTACTGTGCACGGAGCCCTGGCTTTGATCCCCCACACCTCATGACATGGGTGTAGCAGTACTTGCTTGTACTCCCAGCCCGTGGAAGGTGGAGGCCGGAGGATCAGAGTTAAAAGTCATCCTTAGCTATGCTAAGTTTGAGACCAGCCTGAGACCACATGAGAATACCCCGTAAAGAAAAAAAAAGTTGTAGCATGATAAATAAGCTTGGAATGTTGGTTACAGTTTTCCTGACGCAAAAGGGACAACACAGGTACTCTTACACTGAAGATACAAACCGCCAAATGGATACAGAAGAGGAACAATTTGATTGAATTTATATGCAAGAATATTCACTCGGGGTTCTCCACCTCCAGGAAAAGAAGGCTGGGGGAAAACCACACAGGTGACACATGCATTTACTGCAGAAGCTGTCAGGAGCGCTCGGCGCCACGCCCACTCACTTCCATTTTAAAAGGAAGAAGGCAGAACAACACCTGCTGGTGTGGTCGTGGAGGAGGAGGAGGAGGAGGAGGAGGAGGATGGAAGCAGCGAGAGCTAGTTCCCACGGAGCAATTACTGGAGGTGAACAGTTACCGTGCGTGTGTGGCCTTTCTCTGTTGGAGACTGCCCAATTGTAATCTTCCTCAGGAATCTATCATTGGTGTCCAACACTGCAGTGCAAGGGGAGGGCAGGAAGAGCTTTTAAGAAAAGGTGTGTGAATAAAGGGGTGGAGATACAGTCTAATGGTAGGACACTCTGGCATGGTCTAAGGTTGATCCCAAGCACTACTGGAAGGAAGGAAGGAAGGAAGGAAGGAAGGAAGGAAGGAAGGGAGGGAGGGAGGGAAGAAACACAAAGCTAGAGGAAACAGCATACAACTATAATGCCAGCCCTGAGGGCTGAGGCAGGATGAGCACAGATTTAAGGCTTTCCTAGGTTAGACAGCATGAGCCTATCTTAAAAGTAAATAAATAATTCCACAAAGATGTAGGGGCCATAAAAGCTAAAGGGAGCAGCACAGTTTTGTATGTGTGTATGTGTGTTTGTTTATTGTTGTTTTCCTTGAAACAGGCTCCTGTATTATGTAGCCTTGGATATCCTGAAACTCACCACGGTAGACCAGGCTGGCCCTGAGCTCAGAGACCCTGGCTCTTGAGTGCTGAGATTAAAGGCATGCACCACCACATCCAGTTCAACAACAGAGTTTTAAAACAGCAAATGTAACCTAAGGATGGTCTATTCATACTTGATTTCAAAGGACAACAAAGCTAGACCAGTGTGAGCAACACAGCCGCACATCAGAAACGCAGAGAAACGGCACTTAGAGCAAAGGAATGCGGAGTGGCTGAGCTTCACTGCTTCTAAAGAATCCCAACAATTATGAAATCTGGACTCTAGTTCAAAGCTCGATATTAGCAGAGAAGCACAGAGCCACCCAGTTATGAAAAGGCTAAGGTGTGTATTGTTCTGTGGGGTGACGCACTGACCATACACCCACATAAGAGCCATCAACTCAGACCAAGTGCAAGTGCCTGCAAAACACTCCAGGTCGCGGGCCTGGCCTCTCCTTAGCACATTCTTTGGTGATGATGACAGAATATATACCCCTTTGTCTAACCTCAGGGAACCTGGAAAGACCAACCACCTGCCGATTCAGGCTTGGCTTCCCAGGTCTGGCTACTGTTTTAGTGGGTCTTTACTTTCAATTTTTCTATGTATAGAATCCAAAAGAGCATATCTCATCTTTGCCATGGGTTCATGGCACAAAGCTCACAGAGCCCTTGGAATGTTAAGGGGACAGAAGGTCGCCAGCAAGAACAAGCAATTGGAGGGATTGAACTTTCAGCCTTATCCAGAGAAACTGACTGCCCCGCCCCAGTGGATTGAGGAATAGAGATGAAGACCTAGAAATATCATCATCATCAACATATTTAGTTGTGTAAAGCAGTGAGTTTCCAGGCTGGTGAACACCTGAAGGCTCAGGGAGGGTGATGCAGACAGATCTTATATAAGCCTCCGACAGGCTCTTCCCTAATTGTTTCTTTTATAACAAACCAATAAACACCATGAGAAGTAGTGAGGTGTGGTGCCTCATGTGAGGGTGAGAATCAAGAGTTCAAGGTCAGTGTAGGCTACATAGTAAGACACTCTATTTCTACACATGACCCCCCCCCCAACGACACAGACACATACGCGCGCACACACACACACACACACACACTAAAGTTCATGACTAAGCAATGTATTAAACTCTCGTAACAGATGGCGAGCTTGTTCCTTGTAATACTGCAGTGGGGTCTGGAGAGATGGCTCAGTGGTTTAGAGCGCCTATTGCACTTGCAGAGGACGGAGGTTCGGTTCCCAGCAGCCACCCAGCAGCTCACAGCCACTCACAGTAACTCCAGTTCCAGGGGCTCTCAGGCCTTCTCCCAGTCTCCCAGGCACAGACATGGTGCTCATACATGCATACGGGCAAGACACCCATTTACATGAAAAAGTAATGAACAGATTTAAGAAACTAAGAATGGTGCAGCCTTTACTTGAAGCTATTGAGGCAAAAGAAAGAATGCCAGTATGGTTTTGGTATTCAGAATGTCACTGGGGGCAACAGAGATGGCTCCAAGGCTAAGAGCTTTGGTTGCTCTTCCAGAGGACCTGGGTTCCAGAACAGGCATGGCAGCTCACAGCTGTCTGTAGTTCCAGTTTCAGGATATCTGACGCCCTCTGCTGGTCTCTGTAGATACTACGGACTCATGGTGTATAGATAGAGATGAAGGCAAAATATTCATACACATTAAAAAAAAAAAATCTGAAGAAAATAGTTTTAAAAAATGGCATTTTAAAAATGCCATTAGGCCAGGATGGTGGCCCACACTTGTAATTTGGTATTTGGAAGGTGGAGGCAAGAGGGCTAGTTCAAAGTCAACCTTGGCTACATAGAGAACTCAAGATCAAAACAAACCAAAACCTCCCAACAAGCAGGACATTAATGGTTACTGTGTCAATAAAACACATGCACACACAAAGTCGGTAAGTTGGCTTTAGGGTATACTCTGCATGGCTAGGTGAAAATCTCTTCTCTGCAGTGATACAGAGGAGATGGAGAGGAAAGAAAATCTCAAGCCAGCTAATTGTACACAAAAAAAAGCAGCATATGGCAGTGAAGTCAGGCAAATGTCTTGAAAGCTGAAGGCTGGCAAGCGAGTCCCAAGAGGCGTTAATAAAATGAGAAACAATTAGAAGGATGAAGAGATACACGCGAAAGCAAGTCACCGGTGCCAGAGTTCTCAGAATAAAAAGCACACATGATTCAAGTGATTCAACATCATTTTCCCACTTCATGACACCAAAACTTTCTGCATAAAATTGAAACTTAAAAAATGTTATTTTTGCTTTATGCATGAACTTCCTTGAAACTGTCATTTCAATCAACACTGAACAGACAGCAAGACATTCAACCAATCCCACAACGGGACATCTACAGAGCAGCTAAGGTTGGCGAGCAAGGCGAGGGAAGGATATGATCATTCTGGACAGCATCCTGACCCAGGGGCATTCTGGGGGCGTGGGAGGTGCGGGGTTCCTGAAGCACAGGGGCCTGGCAGCCTGTGGTTGGGCACATACCTCTCTGCCACGTTATGGTTTCTGGGTCAATATCCAGTCTTGCAAATCTGTTTATCTCATCATCCGTCAGTGTGGTAGGGTCAGTCTTTTCAATGCCTAGCCTCTGAAAAGACAGAAAATGAAAACACAGAATAAGACAAGGGCCAGCACTTCGGAGGCAAAGGCAGACAGATCTCTGAGTTTGAGACAGTCTGGTCTGGTCTACACAGCATGTCCCAAGACAGCCAGGGTACATAGCCAGACCCTGTCTCAACAAAACAAAACAAAAACAAAACTAAGATGAGCATTCATTCATTCATTTATCCCTCTGTTTCCCGATTATAGATGTGATGTTACCAGTTGCTTCAAGCCCCTGCTGCCTCAACTTCCCCACTATAAGGGACTGTACTTCGAACTGTAAGTGAATATAATCCTTTTCTCCCATAAAAATATAAAAAGAGAGAAGCATTTTTTAAGTGACTTTTATCTTGAGAGAGGGACTCCATTAGGAAAGAAGGACCATAAATCCAGCTGGTGGTGCACCCTTGGGATGCCAGCACCTGGAATGCCAGCATCTTAAATCCAGAAGGGAAAACCCTGATGTGACCACCCCCCGCCTGCCTAAGCCTGGATGTTGTTTCCTGTTCCCACATAGTGTGTCTGCCTCTGTAGCTCATCTCCAGAGAGTTCCCTCAATCCAGCTGAAAACAGCCCCGGGCAAAAAAGGCAAAAAATGAGTAGCAATCAAAAAAAAAAAAAAAAAAAATCACCTTAAATTCTTTTACATGGCTCGAAGGTTTTGCTGACTTCTTACTCTTCTAAAAAGACATATTTAACATCTACAAGGGTCCCTCTCAAAACGGAAAATGCTTATAAAATAGTCCCTTTGAATTCAGGGCACTCATGAGTCAGTGAGCCCCAGCCAGATACTTTTGGTCCATGGTTCTTTTCAAGACAGGGTTTCTCTGTGTAGCCCTGGCTGTCCTGGAACTGCAGACCAGACTGACCTCTAACTCACAGATCCACCTGCCTCTGTCCCCCAAGTGCTGGGATTAAAGGCATGCGCCACCATGGTTCTTTTCTTATGTAGAACCTCAGATGCCCCAAGAGCCTCGAACTTGACACCGTTCAAAGAAAACACGAACCCCTCGGTGACCCTGCTGCTGGAGGTGAAGGTCAGTCTCATGGTTAGTGTGATGAGGTGTAGAGTCCCCTGGGAGCCAGGCTGTTGGGCAGGCCCACGGGGGAATTTATCATGAGTAGGCTAACAGAGATGGGTGAGAGCCACCTACTCAGTGCAGAGGACATTCTTTGAGTTCTGACGCTGCATTGCACAAAAAGGAAAGAGTGAGCTGAGCGATGTGCTCGGCTTCTGTGCTTTTCCATGGAGGGGGTACGTGACCAGCTGCCTTGCCCTTCCCTGGCTGTGACTTCGCCACTATGACGGGCTCTAATTCCAACTGAGGGCCAACAAAGAACCTTCTCTCCACAGTTGCTTTTGTCTGGCTTTTTTTTTTTTTAAATCGTAGCAACAGGATATTAGCACAGTAACCCACTTTTGACTGTGCACATGAGCAGACTATGAAAACACTATGTAGCTGGGTGGGGGTGGCACACACCTTCAGTCTCAGCACTCAGGAGGCAGAGGCAGGTGGCTCTCTGTAAGTTCGAGGCCAGCCTGGTCTCCTGAGTGAGTTCCAGGACAGCCAGGGCTATGTAGTGACACCCCATCTCTCTCTCTCTCTCTCTCTCTCTCTCTCTCTCTCTCTCTCACACACATCTCAACAGCAAGGCACTGTGCATT
The DNA here is from genome assembly GCF_907164565.1 of Psammomys obesus. Taxonomy (NCBI): domain Eukaryota; kingdom Metazoa; phylum Chordata; class Mammalia; order Rodentia; family Muridae; genus Psammomys; species Psammomys obesus. Next base: position 8,247 of record NW_026595504.1, on the reverse strand, counting down.
GGAGAGTAGCTGGAAGGGAGGGACAGGAACCTGGGTTCCAGTGTGAACTGCAGCACTGGGCAAATCTCCTGATTTAAAATCCTTGAGCAGGTTGTCTCCTTTCCCTACTGACAGGAAGTCCCTTCAGGAAAGGCAAGGTTAGGTCATTGGCTCCCCTCACAGTACTCTACCAAGCCACAGGATATGGCTGTGTCATGATGGAGTAACACCTGATGTACCCGATGCACAGGTTTCGGGGGAGGCATAAGAAAATATGCTAAGGAGTATCAAACCACACGAAAGCTGGTTAGTATCTTCTCAGTGGGCAACAAAGTCAACAAAATCCTCACACAGAAATTATCAACAGAATTGTAAGTACAGAAACGTGAGCAACACATTGGGTAAAGGGACTTGCACGGGATACTCTTGCAGCATCAAAATATGGAGTTGCTCAGGGCTGCATAGAAGGCTCAGAGGGTAAGAACCCTTGCTGTTCTTGCAGAGGACCAGGTTCAGGTCCCAGCACCTATGCGGAAGCTCACAACTGTCTGTAACTCCAGTTCCAGGGGAACTGATGCTCTTTTTCTGGCCTCTGAGGGCACCAGGTACACACCCACATATATTAAATACATATTAAAAGAAAAAAAAAACCTTACCCCCACAAACTTTGGGGGATGTAGCTCAGAAGGGGGCTTAGTAAGTGTGAGACCCTGGGTTCAATCCTGAGCACCACAGGAAAAGACAGGTTGCAAAGAATTAGAAATGAAGTGGGTAGAATGGTTGATGAACAGTAACACTATTCCACAGGTGCTTACGTGTGCACAGACACATAAACTCTCCCCCCACTTCAATTAAGTCACATACCCCTGTGCTATTCCTTTAAGGTCACACTTTCCCCCTGACACATGACAAGGGACACAGTAGCCTGATGTTCTGTCTCACTGAGGTTGCACATAAACAGCGCAGCCGACGGACCTTTTGATACTGGCTTCTCTTATTCAATATGATGCCTTGGAGAGTCAGGCCAGTTGCTGTGCCTAGCAGCAGCTCATTTTTTGCTGCACAGATGCACCACAATTTGTTTAGCCATCCATCCATTGACGATTTTTCTCACTTTGGGGGAGATTATTCATAGAGTCATTAAAATATCCACGTACAGGCTTTTGTGTGAACACCAAATTTCATTTTTCATGTTAAAAAAAAATAATCAAAGAGAGGAATTTCTAGGTTGTGTGGTAAAGCATGCGCTTACTGACGATAAGGTTTGGGGGAGAGGGGGATCAGAATGTCAACGGACTGGCTTTGAAAGCCCAATGACCTGAGCTCAAAACGCCAGATGTGCGCGCACACCTACGATCCCAGCCGTCCGACGGCAGGATGAGAGAAGACGGGAGAATGAGCCACTGCCCGGCAGCAGAAACAAGCATGGCCCCACTGCCACAAACTGGAGAGCAAGCACTGGCCTCCCGAACGTTGGCCTCCAACCTCTACACGGCGCTGTGACCCACACAGCCCTACACCTAATGCACACAGATTAATATGTGAAGAGTGGTTCCAGAGATGCCGCAGAATTCAACAGAAGCACAGGTGTCACCAATGCTCCAGGAGTCCTTCCTTTCTGTAGAGTGGGCATTTAACCCATTTATTATAGAAGACTGAACCCAGAGGCGGCCCACAGAGACCCAGGGCTAGGGAGGACGGGGATTCCAACCCTGGAGGCTGCACCTCTACCTATTTTTCTCCCAAAGTTACCCCAACATCAGGGCTAAGCTTAAATTCTTGGAAAGGGGACCTCTGACTCCACAGGCAGAAGTCTTAGCGCTGGCATTTAAGGTGTTCCACGGGAGGGATGAAAAAGCCCACAGACAAAAATACCAAATGCTGGCCCAGGCTATTCAACCAGTCTCCGGCACTACCCAGGCTCTCTTCCGCTCTAAGGGACGAGAAACACCGGGTCCCTGTTTCAAATGTGGTCAAAAAGGTCACTGGGCCAGGGCTTGCCCTAAACCCCAAAAGCCACGAGGGCCATGTCCAAAATGCCACCAAAAGGGACATTGGAGTGTTCACTGCCACCGTTTCTCCCATGATATGGGGGCATCACCCCCAGATAGCCCTCCGGCCGATATCCTAGGCCTGGCTACGGACGACTGAAGGTGCCCGGGTTCCCTTGACCCGACCACTGTCATCACGAACAGGGAGCCTCGGGTAATTATCATGGTATCAGGGCGAGCCATCTCCTTCCTTGTGGACACCGGAGCCACTTACTCAGTCCTATCAGAGTACTGGGGTTCCACTTTTCCTTGTAGTTCCTCTATTGTCGGGGTAGGGGGACAGCCTTGCCAGCCCTGCCGGATGGCACCCTCACTCTTTTCACAATAAAAAGCATCTCTCTTCTCTCTTAGCTGAGGACAGACTGCCAGCGCTCCATTTACTATGGGACCAATCACATAATTTACAAAGAAACGAGGGGAAAAGCTCTACCAATCAGTCCTCGCTGCCCTTTTCAGTTAGGTTTCTTGCAGTATCAGAAATCAAGAGCTTACCCGTAACCTCCGGATTTGGATGTCGGAGAACATTCTTATTCCATTTACTGAGGGTACCAAACGATTAAAGAGAGCCTTAAAGCAAGGGAAGAAAAGAGCTTTAGGTCAAGAATCAGCACCCAAGGGACTAACACTAACCCAGGAGTATCCACCCCCCCCCTCCACACACACACAGACACACGCCCCTCGGCATCCTACCTTGTCTGTCTGGGTCTGCTCGTGAAACATCCGAGCATCGATGGCCGCAGCCACAAGGTTGTTGGCTGCAGTGATGGCGTGGATGTCCCCAGTGAGGTGGAGATTAAACTGCAAAAGAGCAGGAGCCACAGCAGTCTCCAGCGGATCTGTCTTTCCGGCCCGTACAGTGCTCCCCCATCCTCCCCACACAACCAACTCATTCAGTGGGAGCGGGCTGAAGGACAGCTAACGGACAAGCCCAGGAGTGGGCTTCTCTGTGAAAAGCTAATGCCGAAACTGCCACTGGCTGAAGGCCAGCCTGAGCTACACAGCAAACACCGGAGCTCTTTTTCGTTTGTTCTTAAAGAAAACACAATGCCTGGCTGTCTTGTCCCTGAAACAACTCCTCCCAGAGAAAGAAGGAGCACTTCTCTATCAACGTGTCCAGAGAGCAGAGCGCGCACCCACTGCTGAGGCCAACGGTGGGTGCAAAAGCGGGAAGGAGCCTGACAGCCGCTCCCTGTGGGTCCCATGCATGTGTTTACATGACCATCAGAACGATTATCCCCACTGAAGGGCAGACCCTGGCACCAAGCTGTTGTCACAAGCCTACAGAGAAAGACACTTTTGTGTAATGTGTTCCTCCTGAAACAAGTGGACTGTCCACTAAGCATTCTTAAAAAAAAAAAAAAAAAAAAATCTCATCTCTGGAGAGGAGAGACTACCATAGAGGGTCTGGTTGAGTCAAGCTCTGGGCTGCTTTACCTCTTCCATAGGAATGACCTGCGAATAGCCGCCTCCTGCAGCGCCACCTAGGGGACAGACCAAGGGTGGGGACTCAGGTTAACTTGCTTCTCCAGGAATTGGAATGTGTTGTTTTTTTTTTTTTTTTTTTTTTTTTTTTTTTGTAATTACTAAGCATATTGTTTGTTTACTTCCTCCAGTCATTTGGACAGATGTGAGCAGGTGTTTTCTCATTTTCTTTACCGCACCTAAACACTTGATCGCGCTCACGCTGAATAGTCTCTCAATTGAAATCTGAGTGCAAATGACAACACCATGAACACACGCATACATACCTACTCATTATCTTTAGAAATAGGTTCCCCGTGATTCCTAACATGTTAAAAAACCCAGGTGACAGTTACATAAAGGCAAGCCTGTTTCATTTCCTATTTTACAAAGCTACTCTAGTTTCCAAAAAAGGAATCGTAAAGGTACACACCTAACAGAGACACCAACTCTTCTAGAAGAGAAGATACATATAAAAAACCAGCTGAACTGCCAGAGCCCTGTGGCCTATGTGGTCAACAAGGGGCCACTCAAGATGTCCACGGTGCCATAACATTGGTTAAGGAAAATGTCAGTGTTCAAGTTTGGTGAGGAAGAGACTATGCAAGGAGGGAAATTCAGTAAGAGGAAAAGAGAACAATGGGTTCTCTAAGCAGAATAATGCAAAAATGCTCCTGGAGTCAAAAGGAGGTTATTACAACAAGCTCAAAGGTGGGGCGCAGTGGCACAGACAGATAATTCCAGTTCTCAGGAGACAGGAAGATCGAAAACTGGCCAGCCTGGGCTACACAGTGAGTTCTAGGCCAGCCCGAACTACCTGCAAAGACCTTGTCTAAAAGACAAAAGGAAGCTAACAAACAGAAGCAAGCCAGCCTTGGCCGGAGGGAAGAGGTGCACACGCCAAGGACATTTGCATTCATTACGGGAACAAGCAGAACGTGATGCTTTGTCATCTAGCAAATGAAGACTCTACCTCTGTCTGAGAACACATTATAATCAATAAAAATATAATCAATGAAGAGAGTATGTTTTGAAAGTAGGAGTAAAACTGTCTAGAAAAACATAGAGGAGTAATAGGAGGAGGAAGAAATGAGAAAAGGTTGGGCATGGGGTTTGGGGTGTGGAGTGTATGTGTGTGTGAGAGTGTCATCATGCAGCGTAGCACCGCGTACAATGAATATGCACAATGAAAGTTAAAACAAAAACAGCAGCATGTTTGGGTGTGTGGCTCAGCGGCAGTGTTTGCCTAGCATGCCTGAATTTAATTCCAACCAACATGTGCAAAATAAATGAATAAAATCAATCAATGACCTGAAAAAGAATAAAGAAAAGAGAGAAAACAAGAACGTCATTAAAGAACCATAGTGATCAAAATCAGGAGGGTAAATATGGTCATCGGCCCAGTGTTCTTACCCACCCATAAGTGTTGCGTACAGTGGCTTAGGCGTCAAGTAAGAGTTGCAGTGGTCTCAGTTATAACGGTCCCTGACCTTCCTGATGCGGTGACCTGAGTTCCTCACGTAGTGGTGACCCCCAGCCATAAAATTATTTCGCTGCTACTTCATAACTAACTATAAATTTGCTGCTATGAATCACAATCTGACATGCGACCTCAAAGGGGTCACGACCCACAGGGTGAGTCCAAGGGGCTGGTGGGATGGCTAAGTAGGGGAAAGGTGTTTGCTGCCAAGCCCGACAACCCAAGTTTAATCTCTAGGATCCATATGGTGGAGGGAGAGAACAAGCCCAGCAGGTTGTCCTCTGACCTCCATAGGCAGGCTGCGGCACAAACACAAACAAACAAACAAACAAACACAAACTAACTAACTAACTAGCTGTATAACGGTACCTGTAACCAAGCTACCAGTAAAGTCGCATTTGCGGCTGTCATAAATCGGTGGTGACATCATCTCATGTGGGAGGAGAGAGTGATGCATACACAAAATGTTTAGCACGGGACACCCAGCACACACTAAGTGAACGCAGGCCTTTCCTTTTCCCTACAGGGAGACCTCTGAGGGGCTGGGCTCTTTCAGTGTAAGCCTGGACCAACAGCCGTGGTTTCCTTCCACGTCACATATCCCCAAGCATCTCTGTGTATGTCAAAAGTGGTAAGACCTGAGGTAACAATGAAAGCCTTCCTCAAACGCATCGCGAGACAGATGTCTGAAGCAAATAAATATTCCAGCTGTCTAAGGGAGCTAAAGCCTTCCCCATAAGCATCCAGGGGTAAAGCCAGTCTGGGAGGGCTGTGGGAAAGGCAGGGGAGGCAGGTCCCCCCCCACAGGTACCTTTTATTCCAAAGGTAGGCCCCTGAGAAGGCTGTCTCACACACGCAAAAACATTCTGATGCAGGTGGGCGCCGAGGGCTTGCACCAGTCCAATTGTGGTTGTGCTTTTTCCTTCTCCCAGGGGTGTTGGAGTTATTCTTCAAGAAGAGAGCAACAGACAATAGAATTAATGTACTTGAATCACTGCGCACTCTGCAGAATAACTCCTAATCTAGATAATAGGCACAGGGGGCTAGAGAGATAGCTTGGCGGCTAAGGGCACTTGCTGTTCTTCAAGAGAACCGAGTTGGGTCCCAGAGCCCACTTACCTAACAAAGCCATCTAGGTTTGCAGCCATCTGTAACTTAGCCCCAGAGGAATGCTATAGGCTTTTCTGGCATGTACACACACACACAAACACACACATGATTTTTTTTTTTTTAAATAACAAAAGGCTTGAGAGCTTTTCTAAGAGTCCCAGTTGTAATTTTCAAAAATATTAAGGACAAAAATAATGAGGTTTACCAGATGGCTCCGCAGTCTCAAAGCCTAACCCCGAGTTTCATCTGGAACTCACATAATGGTGCCAGGAACAAACGAGCTCTACAAAATTGACCTTACACTTCCACGCTTGAAGCCCTACATGCACATTTCATTCATGTACACAATAATATAAACAATTTCAAAGAACTTCTGCCCTGCTCACTACAAGAGAGAAAGGTACCTGACAATTGATCCCGGCATCCCATGATTTTAAAAAGGTAATTTTTATTCTACGTGTATGTGGTTTTTGCCTGGCTGTGCACTGCATGCAGTGCCTGTGGAGGCCAGAGGGGGGCAGATTTCTCAGGACTGGAGTCACAGACTGCTGTGAGCCGCAACACAGGTGCTGGGACCCAAACCCGGGTCTTCCGGAATCACTGAGCCGTCTCTCCAGCTCTCCCCGCCCCCCATATAAGAAAACGATTTACTTATTTGCTTTTACTTTATGCGTGTGAGTGTTTTGCCTGCATGCTGCACACGTGTGCCTGGTGCACCAAGAGGCCACCGGATCCCCTGGAATCACCTGGTCTGTGGGTATCTGCACTCACACGCCTGCATGCACTCACGCAAGTTAAAACAACCATAAAACCACCACCAACAAGAGACAGGGCTAACGGCTCTTCCACACACTCGCAAACGGTGATGACAGCTGAACGTGACCCTGCTGGCAACAGGGCGTACGTACCCAGTCACGACCACGTATTTCCCATCAGGCTGGCACTTCAGGCGTTCTAGTACCGACAGCAAGACTTTGGCCTTCGTTTCCCCGTATAGTTCCACCTCCTCTGTGAGGAGCCCAATTTCTTGGGCCAGTTTCCCGATGAGTTTTGGTTTGTAAGATCGAGATATAGCAATGTCACTTTAAAAACACACAAGGACGGGTGCCGGCCTTTAGTCACTGCGCTTGAGTAAGCCCACACTAGCAACACCCTTTCACCCCCAATCAACAGTGCTGTCAGGAGAAGCACGCGTGGACCCACGGTACCCAACGGTTAACCCCCAACCAAGGTTCCGACCAAGAACACCTCACTCTTACCTGGGGACAGGCGTCTGCAGGTTCAGCTTGTTATACTGAATCGTCCACTTTCCTGGCTTAAATTTCCGCAGGAAACGCTGTGCGCTCTCTACTGTGCTCTGGGTGTACGAGAGGGACGGAGGTGCAACAGGTGAATAGCCTAACTCCACACACAGCAGCTCCAAGCCCCAGGTCACAACAGTTCAGCCCAACTGAATCGATTCAATTGTAAAGCCTCAACTAGAGCTGAGTGAGGAGGCGCCATGCTCTAAGGCCTCTGCCTCACACACCCCTCACTGTGGCCAGCCAGGGCGTTTCTACTTCAGTTCTAAATTCCAAAGGCCTTAAGAACGGTTCTGCCTCTGCTGCTAACATGAGGGGTGCCATTTCTTTGTTCTCTCGTTCCTCTTTCCTTCAGCAGCCTCCTACCTGTGCGTAGCTTCCAAGCAGGTTTTAAGCGGTGGTGTCTTTGGGTAGAAATGTCTCTAGGACAGTCACGGAACTGTCCACACCGTACCTGCATCAGCATTGCCACGGTCATGGGCCCCACGCCACCGGGGACGGGTGTGATAAAGCTTGCCCTCTCCTTGGCCTCATCATACGCCACATCACCCACAACTTTCTTCCCATTTGGTTTTGTATCGTCTGGGTCAGAAGGGGGAAAAAAAAAAAAAAAAGAAAGAAAGAAAAAGCAAAGTCTCAGAGTCACAATAATGGTGTTTGACAATCTGGTTCCCTACACCCCCCCCAAAACCGATCTATGTAAAACTTATGAGTGCATTAGTCCCATTCGGCTGAAGTGTGTACTTCCCCAACACCAACACAGGGCTAGGTAGATGGCAGGTGTTCTCTAGTTTCTAGGGAGAAAATTATATTATCCAAAAAAAAACCCTCTTAAGATGTGTAAGTGGTAAGAAAAGAAAATTAA
>NW_026595503.1:0-14451 GCF_907164565.1 Psammomys obesus | reverse complement strand
CAGAATTCACCCCTTCTGTATCTCCCTTTCCATCTGCTGACCCCCCCCATGCCTGCCCCAACTGTTGGCCATTCCAAGTGGGAAGGAGCTCTTCAGGTCTTAAAAAGGACAACGTGCACCCCACATATTATCAAGAAATAGTAATTTATTATTTCATATTTTGGGGGTTGTTTTGTTTTGTTTGGTGACAGGGTCTCACTATGCAGCTGGCCTGCAACTATGTATTCCAAGCTGGCCTTGAGCCCACAGAAATCTACTTGCCCCTGCCTTCTGAGTGCTGGGATTAAAGTCAAGCTCCCCACATCCTGCTATTCTTTAATTTCTATTACTCATTATTATATTTTGAAGCACTGGGGATTGAACTGAAGGCCCCAGGCATCACAGGCAAGCACGCCACTACTAAGTTCTGTCTCCTGCCTTCAAATACGATCTGGAGAACAACTTATATTCACATAGCAGTGCTTTTAAAAAGGCATGTCAACACCCTCAAGTGGCCACTGTGATTCTTTGCTGCTCTGGAACTTTATTAGAAAACCAACTTCACAGCTCATCCTTCTTGAACACACCAGGCTAAATCACTTTCTAATGACTACAGGACAAAGTATCAGGATCCTTAGAAACCTACCTTGAATATAGAAGATGCCCAATGTGGGTGAAATTCAGGCCACTGTCCTCCCCCACTCCCCACTGCTAGTCCTTTCACGCCACAACTTAAAACAACAGTGTCATTAATGCCCACTGTCCCTCTAATTTCCTTCCAAACCTTGTAGCTCTCGTAGCTCTGGATGCTGATCTTGGGGAAACCACACCTTCAGAAAAAAGGCACAGGGATATCTTGGCGTGGTCTTTGTGGCAAGTGTATCCACTCACTCTCAAAGGTAAACTGGGAAACTCTCCTAGTTTGATTTAACAAGTTTAGTTTGCATAAATCAATCATGTAATGGATTGCAACATTTGCAAAGGATGAGAAGCCCACTGAGGTAAACATCATGAGGACTCACCTAAAACAGCAGCCCTACCAAACATGGAATTTTTCCCGTTACTAAATGACTGAATGTGGCAGCTAAATGCAAAAACGCTCTCTTTTCCTCTACCTGGCAAGTCTCACGAGTCTGCCTTATAAGAAGAGAAAAGCACGAGGCTGTGCAGATGTCACCTTCATGTTTTTAAACAAGAAACTGATTGTTCACAGTGATTATCTCTGGGGAGTGGGAGTCAGAATGACTTTCAGTTTTGTATTCTACATACTTTTAGTATAGATTGAACTTTTATAAAGAACGTGCACTTTTATCACTGAAAAGGCATTTCCACTTTGTGGGAAAATAGACATAAATAACTAGGCTCACATAAAAACATATGAATGAATAGCAAAGCATTTTCACTATTTTATTGCCAGAGACACTACCACAGGAAACTACCAAAAAATACTAGAGGCCAAAGAGAACTCTAAGCAGATGTTTTACATATTTAATGCCCCCAAGACAACAGACTGCAGCCCAAAAATAATAATTACTGTTCTGCATTTCTAACATGAATGTTTTTTTCCTCTTTTAGCCAAATGTGTAGCCTGTGCCCTGGCCAGAGAATGGCCTTTAAAAAAAAAAAAAAAAAGAAAAAGAAAAAAAGACAGTAACACTTTTTTTTCCTGAATTGTGTTGCCAGACACTTTGAAAAAAGCCCCTAATTGTACTAGAAACTGACAAAAGTAGAGAGTGAGAAAGCAGAAACATTTAGCAGCTACCATGAAATAAAAACACAAAGTCATGAGCAGGTCTGGCAGCACAAGCCTTTAATCCTAGCACTATGGGCCTAGGGAGGCACCTTTCTAGGAGTTCGAGGACAGCTGGTCTACAGTTGTAGGCTGGTCAGTCAAGGCTACATAGTGAGACCCTGTTTCACAAACACAAAACCAACCAACAAACAAAAAAACCCTATAAGGTCAAAAGCCTGTCGTGGTGGCACAGACCTGTTATCCCAACACTAGCTGAGAAGCTGAAGCAGGACAGAAGGCTAATGGCAGCCCTGGACCAAACAGTGAGTGGCTAGCAAAACAAAACAAAAAACATCAAGCGTGGAGGCACATGCCTTTCTTTAATCCGTGGCAGAGGCAAGTGGATCTCTGAATTTAAGGCCAGCCTGGTCTATGGAATGAGTTCCAGGATACCCAGAGATACACAGAGAAACTGTTGTGAAACACACACCCCCACCCACCCACACCCACATACACCCACACCCTCCCAAGGTCAAGAATCTGTGCTCATGCCCTGACTAAAAAACGGGTTCTCTTTTTTGACAATGATGAACCCACACTGGGTTTTACTCAGTATCATGAGGCTTTTTAGTTTTATTTTTAATCATGTGTGCAGTTGCCCTAACTAGAGTCCAGGAGCGCAAGCAGGTGCCTGGAACTGAAGTTATAGGTGGTTAGTTGTATGCGGCCTGATGAGGGTGGGGGAGGGCTCGGGTAGTTAACTTAGTTCCTCAGGAAGAAAAGCAAGTGCCTTTAATCACTAAGCATCTCTCCAGCCCCCAAGTTTTGTGTTTTGAAAAAAAAAGGGGGGGAGGGGGTCTTGCTACGTAGGAAAGGTCCAGGTTGGCCTCAAACTCCTGAACCAACCTCTGGAAGTGCTGGGATTACAGGCATGCACAACCATACATACACTGTAAAACTTGGGGGTCAATGGAGGAATCCTGTCATTCTGTACTGCAGAATCTCTACTTACTAAGTGTTGGAAAGGCATTTCAGCTCTTGTCTACTCTAGTTCTATCTATTTCTTTAAATGGAAGAAGCCTCTCTTGAAGCAGCTCCTAATGTCACTCGGTATTACTGAGGCTTTAGGAGATAACAGCAAGCGATTCAAAAGGGAAGTTTTACGGTTCTGGGCAACCATGCAGCCATCCATCACCCGGGTTTCAACCTCCAGCACCGCCATTCTCCCCATTTCTCCAGAACACATCCTTTTGAAGTGGCAAAATTTCAGAGAATTTTATACCTTAAAAAAAAAAAAAAAAAGGAGCCATGGCTGCTTTAAAGTTGTCAGAAGAACCATATCATTCCTCCAGATCTGCTTCAGGGTGCCTCAAACTTCGGCTCAGGAAATTCTAAGCAGTCTCGGAGAGCTTCAGAACAGAAAACCAGGCGTGGTTGGCTCACGACTATCACCACTGAATTTAGGGTTTCCCGAGGAGGGGGAGAACTATGCCTACGAGATCCTGGGTTACCTAGCCAGACCTTGTCTCAAAAAAAAAAGGGGGGGGGGAAAAAACCACTTGGAACGCTTTGTAGACTCCAGTGTCAGAGGGGAAAATGCTGTGGCATCGGCACACACCGTACGGTGGAGAATCTCCGCGCACCTTCCCGGCGACTCGGGTTAGGGACGTGATCACACACACACAAATACAATTATCTCCTGAAGTCCAGGACCCTCGTCAGGCGGCTGGCGACGCGTCCGGGCTGGGAAATGTCTTGTCAGGCCCTCGGATCACGTGGACGGGCGGCTCAGGTGGAGAGGGAGCCTGGGAGCGGCGGCCGAGCTCGGCACCCACGCCCGCACGCCGCAGCCGCCGGGACTCGCGATCGCCACCCAACTCGCTCCCCGCCTCTCCCACAACTTCTTCTACTTGGAAGCGCCCACCGCTGGAGGCGAACAGCACTTTCTTCTCGGAACTCGGGGCGTGTGTGTGTGTGTGTGTGCGTGCGCCGGGGGTGGTGGGGTGGGGGTGATCGTACCCAGAAAAACCTCCGAGACCCACCGCTTTGGACCCGATCGACAACAACAACAACAAAAAAGAAGGGCATGGGTGGCCGACGGGAGGGGGGTGGGAGAGAGCGAGGCTGGAATCCGCGCGGCCCAGCCGCCTCCTCTCTCGGAGCGCGCCCAAGTCTGCGGCCCTCCGGGCTCCGGGACGCTCCCCTCCCACCGGCCGCCCAGCCGCAGCTGGAAGTTAGCGAAGCGCGCTCCGGGGCCGTCAATCAAGCGCGGCCTCCCGCCTCCAGCTCCCCTCCCCCCCACCCCGCCACCCCACCACCAAATAAAATTATAAAAAAAAGGGAAAAGAAGTAATCTGGGAAGTCGCCTGGAGAGGGGGAATCCGTCCCGGACCCGGGGAGGCTACGCGCACCGGACCGATCGCCGGCACCGGGCGAGCCGGGCTCGGCAAGCCCCCTCCTCCCGCTCCCTCCTCGCCTCGGCCACCGGCTCCCTCCCTCCCTTCCCCGCCGCCGCCGCCGCGCGCCCTCCGCGCTCCGGCTTCCCCCGCACCGGTCGCCGCCGCCGCCGCCGAGGCCCCGCGCGGCCCCGGGCACCCCCCCTCCCCGTCCCCGGCCAAAGTTTGCGCAAATCGCCCCGACGACTGGCAGACGAACTCACCGGGCGCGGCGGGACGCGCGGCCGCGGAGGTCCGAGAGGAGTTTGGGGCAGGCGGGGAAGAAGGCGGGCGGAGCCGAGGAGGCGCGGGGCTGCAGTTGACGGCGCGCGGCGCTCGGCAGGGCTGCGCCGAGACACTCGGGCTCCGCCAGGGACGGCGCTGCAACAAAGGACTTCCGCCGCCGCACGGCCGCGCCTGCCGCACCGCACTGAGCCGGCCCCGCTTACGCGGCGACTCCGGGTCTGCCCACCAGCTCGCCGCGGCGTCCGCCAGCCTTCCCCTCCCTCCCTCCCGCCCGCCCACCCACCCCGCCGCCGGCGGCCGGGGGCACCCGCGGTCGCCTGTGGGTTGCAACAAGTTTCTGCGTCGGCCCGGGGAGGCTGGCACTGCCCCGCGGCGCGGGCGCCCGGGCGGCGGCGGCGGGAGGCCGGCGACTCTCGGCCCGCTCCCCCGGGGTCGCCCGCCTCGGCCCTCCTCCTCCCGTGTGCACCGCTGGACGCCGCGGGGGTTCTCCCGACTCTCCCCCCGACCCCGGGGCGGGCTGGCTGCGGCGCGCCCTCGGCCCAGATGTCAGACCCCCTGCCCCGCAGGGCCCCGCGGTTGGGCCCGCCCCCCGCGCTCCACCCCGGACGCCCTCGGGGCGCTGACACCCTCATCCCGTCCCGCTCCTAAAGCGCGTCCTCTCGCTCGGGGGTCGCCCGGTCCCCGCGCCCTCCCGGAGCCGTCGGCCCCCGCTGGCCTGAGTCACTTTCCCCGCCATGCCCCTCCCGGCCTCCACGCGGGTGCATCCTGGCCCGTCCCCACCCAGGGCCGAGGGGGGCACCCATGCTGTTTTTTTTTTTTTTCTTTTTTTTAATTTTTTTTTTTTCTTTTTTGGCAAACGCCGGGGGAAAGTCCCGGATCACGCGGAGGCGTGTGGGGAGCCTGTGACGCGCGAGCCTGTCTCCCCCACAAGCACACACTTCCGCCTCCCCAGTCGCGACTGGGCACGGTGGCACAGGAGCCCGGAGCGCGGGCCGACCCCCCGCCCGGCCGCTCGGGCCAGGCGCGCACGTACGCACGCACGCACGCACGCACGCGGGCGGGCGGGCACGCACTGCCAGCCCGGGGGGCCGCCGGGTCACGTGGGCCGGGCGCGGGAAGCCGCGCGAGAGCAAGGCCGCCGGGTGCGTGAGCGGGCGCCGCCGCGTGCTGTGCGCAGCGCGGGAGCCCGCCCCTCCCGCACGGACTGAGCCCGCCGCCCGCCGCCGCGGCGGAGTCTGGGTAAGCTACGCGGCCCTGCCCCTCTGGGCTGCTCCGGGCTCAGTCCCTCCCGCCGCGAGCCGCCCCGGGCGGCGGCTGCAGCTGCACCCGTCGCGGGACAGATGCAAGTAGCTGGGGAGAGGGGTGTTTTGTAATTTTTTTTTTTTTGGTGTTTTTTTTTGGTTTGTGTTTTTTTTTTTTTTTTTTCTGGTCCGTTGGAGATGTCGGGCAGGCAGGGCCCAGGAGGAAATTAGCAACGCGCGGGGCGGGATGGCGCGCGCGGGCGCCGCGCAGCCTTGATGCCCATCCCGATGCTGGCCGTTCCAGGACCCCCAGTCTGTCTGTGGCAGCTAGGTTCCGGGCGGCCGCGCCAGGCCTAGGACTCTAGCTAGTGGGCAGGTGTCCAGATCAGGCTTCAAAGTCATTGTCCCCTCCCCCACCCAGTGTGTGAGTCCCTAGTTTCTAGAGCAAGTGGCCCCCAACCCCTAATAATTCATTTTAACCCCCCCCCCACGTATTTTTTTTTTAATCTTAGCCAAATGGTTTTTGTTTTTGATTTCTGGCCCCCGTGTTATCACCGTCTCCCTAACACTTCATTTGGAGAAATCAAGTCGTTATCAGTTGCTTAGGCAACGCACAGCGCTGTACCTGGAACCCGATAGCAGCGAGTGTTGTGTCTTATAAATTAACTCCCGTATCCATCTAAGGGATTACTGGAGCAAGTCCTTTCAAAGCTGCAGAGCTGTTGATTGACAGGATTAAAGTATATCTTAGAATCTGGGTTTTCAGAACTGAAAAGGACCTTATGCATAGCCCGTGCGTCCCTCTCGTTTCGCAGATGACACCTGACCTAAGGACGGTAGTGCTGCTTGATCAAGATTCTGCACTTTTCATAGTTAGGCTTTAGGGCAGCAAGCACTTTTGCCTTTGAACTCAGCATTGTGCCAGGCCTGCTGTGCCATTCTTCCTTCTTTGGGCAATGTGTCCACCAGAAGTGATAACACTTGACAGGGCTTCTCAGGTTGATTGAGAAGTCAGGCCTGGTCATTGTGATGGCTCTAGGGAGACAGAGGGACGGCAGTGTTTCTGGGTGAGTGAGCTCACTTCTCTCTCCACAGCCCCAACACCCGGTCCAGCTTTAATGCTTGCAGGGATAGGCATTGACACATTTCTTTTTCTGTATTTGAGACATAGAGTCTTCATATTTAGTCCAGGCTAGTGTAGATCTAGAGATGGATCTGACGTCAGGTTCCTGGGTGCAGGGACTATAGGTCCCTTGTCTGGCCACCTGTTCCCTCTTTAGGTTTAGGCATCATTCTTTTAGCAACCTAGAAAGGTTTTAGTTAAGGGTAAACAGCCACTGCCAGACAGTAAGATAGACATGAGAGTTCTGATGGGTGGGATGCAATTAGGAAGCCGTGAAATGTCAGGGAGTGGTCGGTAAGAAGGGAGTCCCCCTCATCCGTGACACTCACACACACTCTCTAGACGTTTGTTCTCAGTACTGTAATAAGTGCCTTTTTTTTTTTTTTTAAGCTTTAAAGAATTTCCACTTAGGTTTGGTTGTTTTTCAGTTTTATGTGCTCACCTTTACCAGCTGCTTTGATAAGAGATTTCCCTAGAAGGTTATTGCCGCCTTGTTGCAAGTATGTTTTAAGCCTGCAGAAATGCAGCAGAGAGATACGCCTGACTGTAGTGAAGAGAGTAGTCCACAGAGGAACGTAGGCCTAGGTCACTTATCTTCCTCCGAGTCTAGTCAGTGCTCGTTTGCATTATGTCTTGCTCCCACTTCAAGCTGGGAAGGGGATGAGAGAATTGGCTGTGGCTGGTTTATTGGCGCCTGTGGTTGCCCAGAGAGGCCCAAACAGGACTTTCAGCTGCCCTCTATGCCTTACAGAGTGGAGCCATGTACTTCCACCCTATCTCCTGAGGGGAATGCAAAGGAGCCAGGCTGTCTAGCTGGGGAGGAGGGGCCCAAGTGGCTTGGCAGCGAAATATCCTGACCATGGCTGTGCTGCTGGGAAGTGTTACATAATGCCCTCCCTACCACTGACCGGGAGTGATTTATCTCTTGAAAGATGTAGGTGGTTTGACTGAGTTGTCCATTTTTGTAGTAGCAGAAGAGCTGGAGGGCTGTCTCACTGTAGATTTCCCCTAGAAAGGCAGTACAGGTGCTCTTATCTTGATGAATTGTGAAGTGTCACACCACTTCCTGTGCCCTCTTTTTGCTTACTTATTCCACAGAGCCTGTCAACCGGAGTCCTTTAAGAGAAGGCTAAAAAGAAAACAGTGTCTCGGTTGATAGTTACCCATACCCGTAGCTGTGGAATTAGATCCTCTGATCTCTGCTTTATGCAGTCTGTTGGGTTCCCAGTCAAGTGTTCTCCTCGTAGGCTGTCTGGTGGCTCATCAGTTAAGAGCTCTTACTGCACTTGCAGGCGAGCCAGGTTTGGTTCCCAGCACCCTCGTGGTGCTTAACAACGTTCCCTAACTTCAGTTCCAGAGGAGCTGATTCTTCTGGTTGCCACAGGCTCCTGCACACATACGGTGCAACTGAATTCATGCAAATAGACACATACAGTATATTGCCAGGCATGGTAGGGCATGCCTTTTCAGCCCCAGCACTGGGGGGACAGAAACAGGCAGATCTCTCTGTAAGTTCAAGGAATTTTATTTTTAAATAAGGGTACTGGAGGGTCTTGAGGTTTGAGTGGCAGACACTTTACTGACTGAGCTGTTTTCCCAGGTTCCCTGCCTGTATTCTTTTTGAGACAGGTTTTTCCTAAGCTCTGGCCTCAGACTTCATGAGCTAGAATGACAGGTGCACATCAGCCTGTCTAACTTAAGCTGCAGAAGTTTAAAGTAACATTGACAATGGTTGTTGGATACATGCGAAATAGTTTTAGTTTGTGTATGTGCATCTGCCTGTGTGCATGGATACTGCACGCCTGCAGGCAGCCTTGTTAGAAAAGGGTGTCAGATTCCCAGGAGTTGCAAGTTGTGAGTTGCCTAACGTGGGTGCTGGGAACTGAACCCAAGTTCTCAGCGGGAGCAGCGAGCCTTTTAACTGGTGAACCATCTCTTCAGCCCCTTGAAATCATTTCTTTATAAAGAAGTATAATAAAATTGTTCAGTTTAGTTAGTTTATGCTATTGCAGACGTATTGTCATCTAGAAAGTAAGTCAGGTTTTGTAGTCTGTAAAATATCAAATGCAGTGTTTTGGGGTTCCCTTAGGTTTTTGGTTTGGGTTGGGTTGGGTTTTGGTTTTTCAAGACCAGACTGGCCTCGGACTCACAGATCCATCTGCCTCCCAAATTCTGGGATTAAAGGTGCCTGTTAGAATCTCCTGGGACGTTTTTTCAAAAGAAAAAAAAAAGCCTGTAGGGAGGGAGAGAGTGTGTGTACGCACGTGTGCGTGCTGTGAGGTGGCTCGGAAGGTAAAATCTACATGCGTGCTGCAGCATGTCGGTTTGTACTCGGATCTCTCTCAGACACACACTTCATAAAGGTTTTTAAATTGACATGTATATAAGTCTGTACCACGTCCCATGGATGCCAGGAAAGGGCATTAGATCTCATAGGACTAGAGTTTTGGACAGTTAGCTGCCATAAAAGTGAATTATTTATTTTTAAAACTGAGTGGTTAGGAGACAACTTTGGGATGTGTCCTTTTACCACCTGTGGGAAAAGGGGGTCGGGCACAGGTCATCAGATCTGTAAACAAAAGCTATCCACTAAACAGCCTTGAATAAAATAAAATGAAAGTCCAAGAGCTCAGCCCTGGCGATTCTGTGGGTTATTCTGTGGTGGGACTTGAGCATTCTTACAGCTCTGCACAGCCTGTACTATATAGTCAGTGATAGGTTCCACTGTTCCAAGAGAAAATTATTTCTCTAATCATTCTTTCATTCTTGCTAGGAATTATGGTTTATGCGTCTGATCCCACCATTCAGGAGTTTGAGGCAAGAGAACGCATAGTTCAAGGTCAGCCGGAGCTACATGGTAAATTCCAAGTCAGTCTAGGGTGTATAGTAAGATCTTGTTTCATATAAAACCAGGCAAGTTCATTCATTCCTTAGGTAATCAAGTGTCACACATCTACAATCATCAAAAAACGATTACCGTTTTACAATCAGCAAGTTCCAGTCGTTGTAGAAAGCCTTCTATCACATAGCACTAAAGATTTTTTTTTTTAACCTTTGTATTTATAGCCATGACTAAGTAGCTCAAAAAAGCTTGACAGCCCTCTGCCAACTTCCCTATCTTAATGGTAATTGATTATAAAGTCTTGAAGATTCTTACAGTGTGAGAGAAGGAAGAGCTGTGTAGTCTAGGACATTTCTGCCACTGCTGATCTCAGAGTGCAGTCCAGCTAAAGAGTCTGATACCAAATTTGCTAACTGAATTATAAACAAACTCAGATAAACTCATTTCATCTTAGTTTGAACTAATCCAGAACTAATTTACTATAATCTAGAAAGTAATAAGGCTTTTGTAGTCTTATAACTTAGCACTAAGCTATTGTTATAAATATTATTTTGGGGGTGAGGGTGTGATGTTTGGATGAAGAGGATTGGGGTGACTGTGATAAAAATACCTTGTGTGCATGTTTGAAATTCTCAAAGAATAAAATATTAAAAATACTAACTTGCTAATAAAAATTTTTAAGTTCTTTGCATCTCAATATAAATAATGAAGGGGAAATTATTTTCTGCAGCCTATTTTGCATCTTTTTTTCCACCAAAAATCTTTTTTTTTTTTTTGATAGGCCCAGACCAGCCACCTTTGAACTCATTATGCGTAGTACTAGCTATCATTGAATTTGCAGCAAGCCTTGGGCTACAGGGGTATAACACCGTGTCTTTCTACCAGATTTTAATTTTTTATTACTTTGGTATGTGGGTGCTTAGCCCGCATGGTCTTGTTATACATGTGTGACTGAAAATTGAACTGGCAGTAGGGTTAGCAGTGGACGCTTCTATTTCTTTGGCTTTGGTGGCTGGTTAAAACTGGGGTAGCTATTGCTTGAAGAGAAAAAGGGCAGAACACAGGACATGCAGATGGAATGTAAGGGGGATGCCCATGAAATGGTATGTTGGGGTAATGTGTATATATACTCCTGATTGTTAGAGCAGCCTCCATACAGCACACTGAAGGCTGAAAAACACGGATTTCAGTTGGTGCCTATGATGAAGGGAGTAGAGCTTGGGAGTGTTAAATTCAGGCAAGTGAACTATAAAAAACAGAATCATCACTCTTTGGTGGAATTTTACTGGATCTAGAGTCTCTTACATTAATTGTTAATTTTACGTGCATGAGCACTTGTATATGTATGTGTGGACCAGGTGCACGCCTGGTATCCATGGAGCCCAGAAGAGAGCCAGTTCCCTGCAACTGGACTTAACAAAGGTTGTGGGTTGTCATGTGGGTGCTGGGAACTGAACCCAAGTCTTTTACAGGAACAGTAGGGTCTTCAGCCACGAAACCATTTTTCAGCCCCTAATCATAGATTTTAGGATATAAATGACGTGAAAAAAAAATATATATGAAGATCGACCCCACAGTGACACAAGAGTTGTTAGATCAAAGATGTAAAATAAGGTTGTAAGCAAATAGGACATCTCAGCACAGAAAAGACTAAAAAGAAAAAAAAAAAAAGGAATGGCACCAAGGCCTAGGAGGGCATGGCTGCCAGGTTGGGGTTCAACACCTTTCTGAGACAGTTGGCAAAGGTGCCCGATGATAGAGGAGAGGTAACATGCCTGGAGAAAGTGAGGCAGGACTTGAAACCATTTTAGAGCTGAAAATAAAAGATCTGGAATCTCCTTGAGTGGGTTTAGCCAGTTAGAAAAGACAGGCATCAGTGATGTTGAGAATAGATTAATGGAAACTAAAGTAGAAATGATTGTATGAAAGTTCCTTACACAGTTTAATCCTCTTAGTGTGTGAGGTGCCCTTTCACTTTCTGTATGGACTGATGTCGTAGTCTGTGAGTTAAATGTTCAGACATCCATCGTCAGTCATCTCTGCAGCTGGAAAGAGATCCAGGTAACCCCCAGTTAATCTTGAGTGCCTTCTGGCTTGGCTGGAAGAGGCCTCACCTCCCCGCAGAGTTCTTGGAGCTGCTCTTCCTCAGTGCCCCCCCCCCCCCCGACTGTGCCCCTCCTCTCCTCATCTCTATTTTGAAAGGTCCCTTTAATCCGAAGCTTTGCTTCAGCACTTCCCTGCACTTGTGGAAGCCCCCCTCCCAGGGTCTTTCCTTTCCTCACCTCTGCCTCCCCTCAGCTCTCCTGTTCTCCTGTTTTTGTTACCTTGTGTCTTTCCTGTTTCCCAAGTTTTCGGTACTTTTTAAAAAAGGGGCTCACGCATGAAACGCATGAAAGACAAGTCCTCCGCCACCACCTAGACCTTTTTAAAAATATTTTTTTTTATGTTGACACAAGCTCTAAGTTTCCCAAATAGGTCTTAAACTTATGCTGTATCCTAGGGAAGCCTTGAATTTGTGACATAGGTACCCTGGCATCCAGGGTACCTTTGACTACAGCATGCCTGTGTCACCAGCCCAACTCATTCTTAGCTTTTTATTCTTCTTCTCTTAATTTGGTTTCACTGTTAGCTCTCTACATATTTAGAAACTTAAGTCGTGTCACTTCAGAGGCCTCCTTGGCTCTGCTCCTTCTAGAGCTGTCTCTACTCATCACCAAACTTTTCTACTTCCTTTTCCTGGAGTAGACACTTTGAAGTCACTGTGTAAGAAACCTCCTCTGCTAAGCCAGTTGCTGTGGCTAGCTCTGGTGTTTTACCTTTATACAACATCAAGAGCATGGCAGTTAGCCTGAAAATGTGTTCTGAAGAAATGAATGACATCGTCTAGTAACCCGTCCTAGAGTTCTGAGACTCACCTTTAACTCGCAGTCTGTGGTTGGCTGCATCCGGTCTGCTGCCAGGCTGTGTCAGCTCTGTGTGTGGTATAGCTCTTGGGTTCTCTCTTTACCCCCACTGCCATTACATGGTTTCTAGTTGGCTCCTTGACTGACACATCTAGTGATGGTACTTACCAATCACTAAGGGCTCCGCTCTCAGATACACCCTCTTGTTCCCCACACACAGCCTTACCAACAAAGTCTCACTGTATATTTCAGGCTGGCCCCAGTCTCCTGAGGACGGGAGTGTGCCACCACACCCGTCCTTATATGACACCTCCCAGGAAGATGCTGCCATTATCCGTATTCTGTAAGTGAAACTGAAGCCCATGGAATTGGATGTCCTGTCAGGATTATGACATAGTTAGTGGCAGAGCTGAAATTCTTTTAGTTGGGTTTCAGGGTCCAAGCTCTCAGGACTGTGCTCTTCTCCCTGCCACAGAATAAGTAAGAGACAGTGCTGTTTCCACACAAGCATGTTACATAGCTCATTTCCAACACAACTGGGCACCTTCAAGTATAACTGGGCATACGTAGCATCTTCAGTGAGCTGAGCTGTCGTTTTCTTCTGTTTGCTCCTTCTCTTCCCCCCTTAACACTGGATTGAATTCTCCTGACATCAAAATACTCACATCCTCCCAGTAATGTTACTTAGTCTTATCTGTCTGTGCCTGCTGAAATAAGACAAGTTTGAATGTCTTATTTTTATTGTCTTCTTTGTACTTATCTCCAGCTGTTCTGGTGGCACTTTAACACTTTTCATTTATAATATAATTATTGTTTGTGTTTTACATCCTTGCTTAGCCTGTATTCTGTATTCTTTTTTTTTTTATAAATTTATTTATTTATTTTACTATTAGTTAAATTTTATTAACTCTGTATCCCAGCTGTATCTGCTCCCTCATTCTCTCCCAAACCCTCCCTCATCTCCTCCCTGCCCCTTTCCAAGTCCACTGATTGGGGAGGACCTCCTCCCCTTCCATCTGATCCTGTTTTATCATATTCTGTATTCTTGACTTTGGCATTTATATCTTTTTTTCCTGTTTGTAGCGTAGTGCAACGTGTACTTCTGACGTGTGTGTTTCAATGAGTTATCTGCTGAGGAAGTGCAATTTTTAACTGTTATTCAGCCCATTAACCACAAGATCTTTGTATTGTAGCTTTGTGTATGCTATTTCTCATTTCTGTAAGGCTCAATAGCCTTCTGTAAGGCTCAGTAGTTACGCCAAAGGGCCATATATATAGGAAAACCTATGAAAATACCTATGATCCAGGAGTTTATTTTGGTGGGGTTTTTTTTTTTGAAGCATTTTTTTAAACAGCTAATTGAGAGTATTTCACTTTGAGCCAGTTTATTGACTCTAAAGTGTTTTTGTATGCTGAAACTTCAAATATTTGAAACTTCAAATATATGAAAGTTCAAAAAAAAAAAAACACTCTTGTAAATTGATGATGTTTTAGAACCAAATGTGATGATTGTAAATAGTAACCTTTGGTCAAATAACCTCTTAGAATAAGACTCAGAGCTTGCAGTTTTGTTTTTATTTCAAAGGGTAGGCTCAAGTTTCTGTAACTTCTGTTTAATTAATTCAGTGATGCTGAGAGAAGGCTCAGCATAAAAAGGCACTTGCTGTTCAAGTCTGATGGCTTGAGCTTGAGCCTTGGCACGCTCGTAGTAGAGACAGCACCAATGCCACAACATCGTGCTCTGACCTTCACGCACACCCTGGTAGTTTGCATGCCCACACACATACAAGGCAATAATAATAAGCTTTTAAGGGCAATGACTTAGCAGTACAAGTGCCAAGCCTGACAACCTAAGTTAGAACCCCTGGACCTACACGGTAGAATTATAGAACCATGACACTTCTGCATGCCATAATCCTATCTCTTCATGTGTACCGTGGCATGCTTGTA
>NW_026595502.1:0-4052 GCF_907164565.1 Psammomys obesus | reverse complement strand
TAGATAGATAGATAGATAGATAGATAGATAGATAGATAGATAGATAGGCTGATAGAGGGATAGACAGACCGACAGATAGAAGATCTGGCATCTTCACCCATTAGGAAATCATTTAGTTGTGAAAAGTAATTTTATGTAATGTTCAGTTAGTTTATGACATGCATGAGAAAACGTCAGATTTCTCAAGAAGAAACAGCACTATGACTCCAATGAAAGAGAAATGGATAAGAAAAATGTGATGCATATACACACATTGGAATTTTCAGCCATAAATAAGAACAAAGTTTGGAGATTGTAAGAAAATGGGTGCAATTGTAGACCATCATGCTAAGTGAGTGCAGAAAACATGAGTCATGTTTTCTCATTTGACATTCCCAGATTTTATATAAGTATATAAAATTATGTACATATATTTTACAAAAATAAGAGTAAAACTGTCTAGAGGGACAAAAAGAACCAACAGGAAAGTGGAGGGGAGTGAAAGAAACCAGGATGTGTGAGAGAGAAAAGAGAATATGCTCAACAAACAATATATATGTGTACAAAAGCTTGAAAACATAAATATATGATTAAAACTGCAAATAAATATTTAGAAAAGTTGTTCTTGTTCACTATCCTCAGATGTTTTCTTTTAAAGATATTTCTTTTATTTTTCAGATTATTATAAGTTAAATTAATTTTCCTCTCCCCTTTACCACCTCCAAATTCTCCCATATATACCTTCTTCCTTTCTGTCAGTTTCATGACCTCTTTTTTTCATTAATGGTTCTTACATGCATTTATATATTTGTATACACATATATATTCCTAAATATGATCTGTTCAGTCTGCATAATGTTATTTGTATGTACATTTTAAGAGCTTACCATTTGGTATTAGATAAAAAAGCTTCTGTTTGGTTTTTGTTTCTATTTTTTTCAGAATAATTATACATACATATATATAGTGCCTTAGAACTAACTTTTGATTAAAAGTTAAGATGATCCTTATTCTGTGTTTTTCAATGATACCTGTATATCCTCATCAAAAATTCAGTGGAAGGAAAGGGAAATCCATCTCAGCTGTATCAAACTCAGAAGCAAGATGATGGTGGTTGTTTTATCTGTCGTAGAGTCCACTAACCTCCATTAGCATCTTCTAATACTAATCTATTTGTATTTCATGTGTACAGATGTTTTTCCTGCATTTATTTATGTGTACCACATTAATGTTTGATGCCCACAGAGTTCAGAAGAGGGATTGGATCTCCTGGAACTAGAGCCACAGCTACAGATGTTTGTGAACTGTGATGTGGGTGCCTGAACTGAACAAGGGTCCCTTGCAAGAGAAGCATGTGCTCTTACCTAAAGAGTCCAGCTTCCAAGGCCAGTCACTGTCCGTTTCCAGGTCCCATGTCTGCAATGCTGTAGTCTGGAGATGTCACTCCTTGCCACAACAGCCCCTCCACAGTAAGGTAATTGGTTTCTCTGAAACACACAAGGGAGCCACGAGTTACACCAGTTGGAAGCCACAATCTCTTTGTATCAGGAGATTCTAAACTTTTATAATAATTCATTGGCTAGACACGGTTCTATAGCAATCATTAGGTGGGTAGAGATGATGGCTAAGTGGGTACAGCCTGCACAAACCTGAGGACCTGAGCTCAGTTTCCACCCACATGAAAGCCAGGGAAGGTGGCATGAGTCTGTAACCCCGCTGTCAGGTTGTGGAGCCAGGCAAATCCCTGGAGGCTTTCTGGTGACCTCCATTCAGTGCGGAATCCTGTCTGAAAATCTGAAGTGGAAAGAAATGTAATGATACACCCAGTGTCAACGTCTGGCACAAAGATAAGCATATTCACAAAACCACACGCATTCATGTGATACACACACTCAGACATGCATACTCACACACACACGTACACACCTCACAGAATAATTGTAGTCTGTTTTAAAGGCATCCCACAATTATTTCTTACTCAGATTCGATGTTCTTATGATGATTAATATCAACATGAACATCACTAGGTTACAGTGACCAAGTGGTTTTTAACTAATTTTAAACTAATTGCACATTAGTTTAAATGTTATTAAAGTTATTTTTGATATAAGTAACATTTGCTACAGATTTAGTTTAAGTAGGCCAATAATCTTCATAATGTGATAGACATTTAGAAAGACCTTAAGGGCAGTGACTGAAGTAACCCAAGAAAAGAATTCCACTCGGTGACTACAGCATGAAAGCATCTGCCCATGCTTCCAGGCTTCAGTTTCAGACTCTATACTATAATGTCTGTCCACTCTTAAATCTGTCTGTAGCAGCCTTGTTTATGATGTAAATTCTTGTCTTGCCAGGTACTATATTGTATAAGCCATTTTCTTAAAAATCATTTCCCTCCCTTCCTTCCTTATATCCTCCAATATTCCTTATATCCTCCAGTTTCCTCTCTACCTCTTCCTCCATAAGTAAATAGGTATAAATACAGACAGATATCAGATAAGGACCTGAATAATAGCCAGCAGGATGATGATAACACCTCATCCAATCACTCAAGAAGATTGAAGAACTGAAATATTCAAAGATGAAATGGTAGTATATTCAAAGATGAAATGGAAAATCACAGAGAACTTACGTGCTAATGTATTTTTCTAACTTGAGTAAGATACCTAACTTTCCTGAATGTTTAGAAACCTATAAGAGAAGATAATGGCAGCCACTTGATCAGAGTTATAAAAATTTGATTACCTCTAGCCAAGTAGCTATTGTCCAACGGTAAGTTGGACGTGTTCCAGCAGCGGGTCACACATCCAAGAGTATATGTAGGTATAAACTGGCCTTGAAAGGAATTAAAAAAAGAGGACACAAAGTTGGGTTGGTAAAAAGAGAGGGGTTGACCTAGGAGAGTTGGGGGTGGGGTATAATCAAATTTCATTGAACAAAATTGTCAAAGAACTAATAAAAAAATTAATACAAATAAATATTACCAAATATTGATAGTAAAACTATAGTTTTAAATACTGTTATCCCTGCTATTATCATAGGTTTTCACTTACAAGTGGAACAGACACCATGTGGACAAAAAAAGATAATACTAGTTCTGTATTTGCTATTTATAACAGGTTTCTACAAACTGTAAATACAAAGCTAACAGTAAATAGGGCACTTTGAGGTGGAAAGAATAACAGTTTAGAACAGCCAGTTTGATCATTTCCCTTTAAATCAATCTGTTCTCACATTTGTTAGCATGTTAATTATTGTGGCAAGACTTTCCAAATTAGATTAGCAGATTTAGACACATTTCAGTCCAGATGTGTGCGAGCTTAAGATGTTTTATATGTAAATATTGACAATATTTCTTTGGGGGAATTTTAGCAATGTAATACATCGGTTTCATTTAACAAAGCATTTGCTCCCTTTGTTTCCTTCAGCTTAGATAGAGAAAGCCAGCATTAGCTTGTAAATCATGGGATGATGTGATAAGAGCAGCAGGGTGCATAGGGAAGTGAGACCACGTGTCTAGTTGGTAAAGATAAACATCCTACCTGGAGATCTTGTCTTAACGAGCATAGGCTCCTCGCCTTCTCCTCAGTAACTCTGTTGCCTATGAATACGGATGTGATTCGTAAAAATTTGTCTCAGGATACAAAATGGAAGACCAAGGTGTTGTATAGGTATAAACATCACCGTACTGAGTTTCAAGCTATGATTGTCAAAGGTTCATGTGTGTCACCGTGTGATCTTGGAACAGTTATTTAACTTGTCTCTGAGCCCTTTTTTTTTCAGATGAGTCAAGTAAAACAAAATACTTCTATGAGAGCAAAGATAACTAAAACACATTTATGGTACTGGAGAGACAGCTCAGTAGTTAAAAGCATTGGCTGCTATTTCAGAGGATCTAGGACCGATTACCAACGTGAAGATTCACAGTGCACCGTAACTCCAGTTCCAGGGGAATCTGATGCCCTCTTCTGATCTTGGTGGACACAACAGACACATGGTGCAGAGGTGTCTATGCAAGCAACATACACACACACACACACACACACACACACACACGCACACACACGCACTGA
>NW_026595501.1:0-6675 GCF_907164565.1 Psammomys obesus | reverse complement strand
TGTGTGTGTGTGTGTGTGTGTGTGTGTGTGTGTGTGTGTGTGTGTGTGTTTGATGCACACAGAGGCCAAAGAGGATGCTGGGTACCCTGGGATTGGATTTGCAGATGGTTGTGAGGCACCATATGGGTACTGGGAAATGAACACAACAGAGTATTCTGTGAGAGCAGTAAGCGTTTTTAATATCTTAGCCAGTCCCTAGAAGACAGTTATGGCAATTTCTGATGAAATATTTGTCTTACTTTTGTTAGAAGCCTGGTAGTAACCTCAAATGGTGATAGAAACACCATGAAACTGAAAACTTCATCATATATATCAAACAAATTCCAAATGTTTCACCATAATCCCAAGCACAGATCTACTTCTGCCACATGACGCTTGCCTACAGAACTAAATGAATGTCTTCTGATTTTCCTTCATATGTATCCCATCTGTTCCATTGGTCATTTTAGTAGATGCAAAAAAAAAAAAAATAGAACTTGCATTAGAAGTTCTAGGAGATGTTCAGGATCATTCCTCACCTAATGACAGAGACAGAGACCTGTGAGTCCATGCCAGACCGCTTCCCTCCAGACTTAGGATCCAGGCCTCCTCATAGCTTTACTTCATGGACAAACAGATGACAAGACTTGAGAAAATGAAAAAGCAATTCACCGATTTCTTTGTACTTTGAATAAAAAATGAAAGATGAGTAAACAACACGCATTTAAGTTTTCCAAGCTTAAATGAAGTAGATTGTAGAGAGAAACCAACTAAAACTGTTTACTAAAAGCTTTATTCCTTTTTATCATGTTTTATTTATTTTTATATTAATTACAGTTTATTCACTTTGTATCCCAGTTGTAGTCCCCTCCCATTTTCCCTCCCAAAACCACTCTCCCTCCCTCATCTCCTCCCAATCCCCTCTCCGAGTCTACTGATAGGAGAGGTCTTCATTTATTCCTTTTAAGTGAAAACACACACTAGCCCATCAATTCAAAAGCTATTCTTGTGCTTCAAGGTAAAAAAAAAAAAAAAATCAAATGATCCTGACTGTGTTGTTAATTCCTTAACTCATAATCAATGTTCCCATTGCTTTTGTTAAAACAGGGACCCTTTCCATTGGTCTGTGTCCAAACACTGGAAGAGTCTATCAAAACCTGAGTACAATGAGGGGAAATTTGGCAATCTTTCCTCAATAATAGACTAAAATCTTGCACCACTGAGTTAGTAAACAGTAGCACACCAATGACTGCTGCTTATGATCAGAAAGTTTTGATCTAAAAGAAAAGGAACTCATTGGAATACAGTACAAATAACACACATAGCGTAACATTTAATGATCTCTCTATAGCAGATTTTGATATAAGTTCTTTACAGGCATCAATACATTTAATTTCAAACAACCCTGTGAAGTAAAATGTTACTAAAATCTATAACTAAGGATAGAATAGATCAACATTTTTTAGCAAAGAAGTGACAGGGCCAAGCAGTGTAGACAATGAAGAACTGCAGGCTTCTATCATGGCATGAGGTCTGATAATGTGAGCGATAACATATCTTCCAGAAAAGTTCTCCTTCTGCAAACCTAACAAAATGCCATTAATGCCTAGGCTTTCACTTTTTTAAAAAGAAGCCTTATCAGTTTTTCTTATTCAAAACCCTCATTTGAATTGAAGTCCCTAAGAGCAAACAATAATCTGTCACTTGGAGTTGTGTCCATGACAGACCCAGGACAAATCACTTATATATTTTTATGCCCATCATTTTAACTCAGAACTCATTTTCCTCTCATCTCTCTCCTTTTCTAAAAAATCAAGATCTATAATTCCAGTGGACAGTGCGGAGTGTTGATAAGGAACCAATATTTATGAATAAGCATAGTTTTTCATAGGCTCAGCATGAATCTTCTACCAAATGCTGAGCCTTTTTGTATAACCATTCGCACAAGTGGAAACCATGAGATGACCATACAAGTTTACTCAAAGCTTGCAAACACTATATGCCTAGCATTTCGTTGGCACTGAGTTCATTCTTGATTCATTCTCCCTTCAAATCTCAAGCTGTTCATCTTTATGAGATTTAGCAGTCTACCCTCCTGACAGTTCTTAAGAAAAAGACACAGAGCCCCTCCACGTGCTACTTAGGTTCTCCTGATCCCTGCTTAATATCTTTTGCATCTGCGAAGGCGTATGTTCCTGTCATTACCTGTATCTTATTATCCAAGATCATTCTTTGAAGCATCTTGGTGCTTGTCTGCCAAGGGAATCCCTTAACGCATGATATATTAATTGGTGTCAGCCCCGGGATGCTAGTATTGACTTATAAATAACTTCGTTTATATTATTTGAGAATTTAAGGACAGAAATACAATGCATTTTCTGGTTTTACTTATTGTAAAGACCTGATTTTTCAGGGAGGGTGAGTTGAATTCTCCCTGTCTGTCCCCACATCATTCTAGGAAAGGCTCTCAGGACAGGAGCACAACACAGCCTCACTTCTTCCTTAGCTGTCGTACTAACCCTTTCATTCTGTTCTCCTTCTCCAGATTTTTAATCTTCTTGTTTAACATGACATAGTTTCTCTGGCTACTCACAACTTCTTCCTCTGCCTGCAATTCACTCTCATCTCAGATAATGCCTTCAACCATCTACTAGAGCCCTCATCCATAACAATCCAGCTTTGTGGAAAGAAAGGAAAGCTAAATGATGAAAACTTAACAGCAAAGAATAGAGTACATTGGGGATCCTTGCACATAAAACTAATCTAATGAGTGTAATATTGCTGTCACTGTTACATTACAAATACCCTCCTCCTTTACTGAACAAAAATACTGTTTTTTAAGGTTCAGGTAGCTGTGCATGGTATCTTAAGCCTGGAATCTCAGGACTTAGGAGACTGAGGAAGATCACCATGAACTGGAGACCAACTTGGACTTTATAGAAAGCTGTGGAAAATTCTGGAATCTCTCAAAAGAATAAAAATAAGAGTTTTACAAATTAATTTCAGATATAATACAACACATAAACTATCTGTCCAAAATTTTAAAGCTGTGTTGGTTTTGGCCTTGTATTTCATTAACATTTGTTGCATGGTCTTACGATACAACATCTTCTTGTCATAATTTTATATTATAGCATACTAGGAATTTCACCTCTTTCATTAGATGATGAGATGAGATACAAACTTTTCTTGTTTGTATCCACTCCTCTTGACTGCCTTGTCTAACCACACAAAGAAAGGGCTAGCACTTATCAAACATCACAGAACTCTAAAAAAAATATTCAAACTTAGAATTGGAAGAATAAAGAGAAGACCCACACTCAGGTCACGTTAAAGCAGGAATGCCCAATCCTTGTAAAAGCCTGAGCTGAATACATAGGACACCAAAGACAAGCCAAACATAAATAACCTCCAATCTGATACTCATAGTCTGTGCTAATTAATATTTCCACTTAAGAGAATTTTCATGCTAAACTAGACCAAATCTTGAAATCTTTTCTTTGGTAAATCAAACTCTATACAACCTAATTTCAAACAACTTTCCCTTCTCTGCATGAACCTCATTGCATGAGCCTCATTGGTTTTCCTTCCCAAATTTCAAATATGATAAGCTTCATAATTATAACATTGTGGTTGGTTGTTCTCATTGCTAGAACAACCAGTTCCTTTTTGACATGGATGACTTCTTCTTAGCATCCAGATATTCTCACAGATTTTTTTTTTTTTCTGACAATTATACTAAAGCTACTGCCTATTACAACAGCACATTGTATGGACTTCTTTTAATATGTTTACAGTAAGTTGAATAATGATACTTCAAAATGCACATATATTCATCCTCAAAGCCTGTGAAAATGTCATATGTTAATATTCTTTGAAAATATGATTAAATTCAAAGTTTTGAGGTGGGAATATGATTCTAGATATAATGGTCATCTTCATTATAATTACAGGTTTCTTCTTTAAGGTTTTCTGTTTGTTTTTATTTTTAAAATTTTATATTAGTTTATTTACCTTACATCCCGAGGATGCCCTCTCATGCTTCGCCAAGTTCCCCCAATTCTGCTCTTTCTTCCTTCCCCTAATTTACCCTCCAGAAAAGGGGAACCTCCTCTCCCCTCATATCAACCTTCCCCAGAACATCAAGTCACATCAGGACTGAGCATATCTTCATCCCCTAAGGCCAGGGAAAGTGATTCAAAAGCGGGCAATAGAGTCCCCATATGAAGGCCAACCCACGCACCAGCTACATGTATGCAGGGAGCCTAGGTTCAGATCATGCAGTCTCCTTACTTAGTCTTAGTCTCTGTAAACCCCCGTGGGACTGAGTTCGTTGTCTCTGTTGGTCTTTTTGTGAGGTTCCTGTCTCCTCCAGGCCCTTCCATCTTTCCTCCAACACTTACACAGAACCCTCAGAGCTCCGCCCCATGCTTGGCTGCAAGTCCCAGCATCTGTCTCAATCAGCTGCTGGCTGGAGCCTCCCAGAAGATAATCAAGTTAGCCTCCTGTCTGCTAGTAAAGCACAGTATCACTATTAGTGTCAGGGGCTGGCTCTCTACTAAGGGGTGGGGCTCAGGTTGGGCCAATTATTGTTTGGATTTTCCCTCAAGCATTGTTCCCCTGTTGTCCCTGCACTTCTTGTAGGCAGGGTAATTTTTGTATCACAGGTTTTGTTGGTGGGTTGTTGTTCCCCACCTCCCACTAGTCCTGCCTGGCTAGGAGATGGTCACTTCAGTCTTCATGTCTGCCTTTTACCCCTGTTAGCAGTCTCAGCTAGAGTGACACCCATGTCCTCCCAGGAGCCTACCCTGTTGCAGGCCTCCAGCTTGACAAAGAGATGCCTCCCTCAGTTTCCCTTCTGGTTCCAGCCCTCTCACCTCCCACACCCTTCTCCCCACCCATGTTTTCCTCCCCATTCCATCTTCTGTCCAGTTTCCTCTCTTCATCCACTTCTGCTGAGGCAGAGAAGCAAATGTCAAAGGGAAAGTTTGTAACTTACTATGCTGTTGATTTTGAAGATGGAGTAAAGGTTCATGAGCCAATGATCACAAGTAATCTCTGGAGCTACAAAAGCCTCCGAAATTTTTTTCCACTAGATTCCCTAAGGAACGCAGCCTCACCGTTACTTTTACTTTAGAACTTCTGACCTCCATATAATAAAGTTTTGTGACTTTATGCTACTAACTTTATATAGTAGAAGCATAAAGAAACTATTCAAGATTTCACAACTGGAAAAAGGCTGCTGCCGTAACAAAAAACAAACAATTTATAAGTGACTTTAGAATTGAGCAATGAGTGAAAGATGAAAGGATTTCAGGGGTTATTAATGGTAAATATAAGAACTTCAGCCTGATAACTCCTGGTTCCTTTATTTAACAATATGTGACTAAAATGATATAAACTTGGGGAAATGTTGACCAAAGAAAAGTACTGTCTGATGAAATGAGAAGTTCTCAGCCTAGCCAGACTGAAAAATAAACGAAACTTAGGAGAATGAATGCCAGGGATTCTTCCTCTGGGAGAATGCAAGGATGTGGGTGGATGACCTTTTGTTAGTACCTTGGAAGGATCAAAGCCCTATGTTATCTCAGACCTCTGAAGATATACTAGAAACATATATGGGATCATCTAAAAAAGATTAATGACAAAGCTCCCTTTCTACGAGTTTACAAGATGCCATGAAATTCCCAGAAGATCTTGAGAAGGTTGCAACAGCAGAAAAACTCCCATTTTGAAATATAAATGACAAAGAAAGGATAAAATGAAAAGACTATAAAGTTCTCAAAATTCTACAGCTATGAAACCATTCATAAAATTTCTCAGTTGCATCTGCTTGCATTCAGGACTGAGGCTGCGTAATTGAGGAAGTATAGTCACCAGCTCCAAGTGTAAATCAGCAAAGCACTAGAGTGAGCTCTGTTAAAGACCTTACTTGACCTAATGCTATACCGCCATCATCAAGAAGAACTGGCACAGCACTAAAGGCACTTGATAAAAACTTATAAAATATGATAACAAATGTAATATGTTCAAATGTACAGCTATGGGAATATGCGACAGCCTGAGACTTATGAAAAATTCTCATGTTTAATTCTAAGGTATAGAGAAATATATTATCATTACTTACAAGTTCACATTGTGTTAAATAATTTATTTTTAACCAAGTAACTTAGATCTGATATGAAGATTTAATCCTGTGAATACCTCAAATTTGTCCAAAATATAGAAAACAAAGGACTGAAACATCACTATATCAAAACACTGATCAATATTTTGGATGTCAACAAAATTGATGAGCTTAGTTGATATTAATTATTAAAAGTCCTGGTGTCATTCATTGATGATATGCCATTTTTTTATAATAGGATAGTTTTAGAACCTGCTCTTTTGTTGTGAGATAATCTGAAATTTGTATCATTTTAAACCTATCCATTCTTCCCCCCCAAATATATGTCTAACCAGGTCTGTGGAGCCCGACTAGATTTTCCAAATCTAGTAGCTCCATCTGTGGGTCATTGCTTAGAAATGCTGTTGTACTTTGAACATACAAATTACAGTAAGTCATTACAATGATCATGCCCAACATGAATGAGATAAATGATAGTAGATAGATAGATAGATAGATAGATAGATAGATAGATTATAGACGGATAGACAGATACGTGATAGATAGATAGATAGATAGATAGATAGATA
>NW_026595500.1:0-12770 GCF_907164565.1 Psammomys obesus | reverse complement strand
TTCTTATAAAACTCAGAGACCACTAAAAAAAAAAAAAAAAAAAAAAAACTACAAGCAATCAATATGCAGGATGCAGGGTTGTGGAACCAAGACCCAATGGATATCTCTACATTCTGGCATCTCAGGTTCAGGAAACACTGTGTAAGATGACAGAGAAAAAATTTAGGAGCCAAAGGATCAGGGAGTTAGCTGTGAGATCATGTCTTCCTAAAATATCAGAAGCTAAACCCATAAAATCTCACGAGCATGAGTGTCAAAATGTGAAGTGAACAAGAATGACACCTACAAACAAAGCAAACTGGACGGAGAAGAGCCCACAAGGTCCCAACCCTATGCAGCTGAGGAAAGCTGCAAGTAGGAAAGGTGTTCTTGGCCAGGGTAAAACCACACAAACTGGCTGTGGTCAGACCTGAAAACATACATACAGATAACCCTGTGTGGATTGAACAGATTATATTCAGGAACATACATGTGTATACACATATCCATGAAATAACAATGTGAGAAGCTTCATTTTGCTAAAGATGAAGACTGTACAGAGATCAACAGCTGTTCAAATAGAGAAAAAAGTGACCATCTCTAAATTATATATCTATAACACAATCTCTGCACCTAACACTCAAGAAAAAAGTCACGGAACAGGGGAATCTAATACTCTAAGAGCAGAGGATGGATGCCTGAAACAAGATAGTATTTCTAGGCACAACAGGGAAGCTGCACCCAGTAAATCTCACCAATATGGTTGCCTCAACAAGAACTATATGATGATGACATCAGGACAATGTAGATGGGAATGAGAAATTTCACAAGGAATTATTCATAGAGAGAGAGATACAGGCCATGAGAGAGCAAGAATCAGTTTCTGTGGAGATGAGAGCTCTAACAGCTCTAAACATATATGCTAAAATGTAAGTAAGCACAAATCTAAATGTAGTGTGTGTGTGTGTGTGTGTGTGTGTATGTGTGTGTGTGAACAATAATAAGGAACATGTCGGAGTGACAGAGTTGGTGAAAGAGGAGAAGTTGTAGTTGTAGAGGTGAATGAAGAGATGGGAATGCTGTAAATACAGAACTCGTGTATGAAAGTCTCAAAAAATACAATATTTACCAAAACAATTTACTGAATTAGCACAAGGTAAGTAGCAACTCCTGTCCTTATAAAGGGTAGGTCCATATCTTCTAATTCACTACATTAAATGCTGCTTTTTCATCTGATTAACACCTTCAGCAAAGTGGCTGGATAAAAAAATTAACTCAAAAAAATCAGTAGCCCTCCTGTATACAAAAGACAAAAGGGCCAAGAAAGAAATTAGGTAAACACCCTTCACAATAGCCACAAAGGACATAAAGTACCTTGGTGTGAACCTAACCAAGCAAGTCAAAGACTTGTATGAAAAAAATTTCAAGTCTCTGAAGAAAGATTTAGAAGAAGATATCAGAAGATGGAAAGATCTCCCATGCTCACGGCTTGGCAGGATTAATATAGTAAAAATGGTCATCTTACCAAAAGCAATCTACAGATTCAATGCAATTCCCATCAAATTACCAACACAATTGTTTACAGACCTTGAAAGAAAAATTTTCACCTTCATATGGAACAACAAGAAACCCAGAATTGCTAAAACAATTCTCTACAGTAAAAGATCTTCAGGAGGTATCTCCATCCCTGATCTCAAGCTGTACTATAGAGCAACAATACTAAAAACTGCATGGTACTGGCTTAGAAACAGACTGGTGGATCAATGGAATCAAATAAAAGACCCTGACATAAATCCACACACATATGGACATCTGATTTTTGACAAAGATGCCAAAACCATTCAATGGGAAGAAGAAAGCATCTTCAACAAATGGTGCTAGTCTAACTGGATGCCTACATGTAGAAAAATGCAAATAGATCCATACTTATCACCCTGTACAAAACTAAAGTCCAAGTGGATCAAAGATCTCAATATAAAACCAAACACATTAAATCAGTTAGAAGAAAAAGTGGGTAAGACCCTTGAACTCATTGGCACAGGAGACAACTTCCTGAACAGAACACCAACAGCACAGGCTCTAAGAGCAACAATCAATAAATGGGACCTCATGAAACTGAAAAGCTTCTGTAAAGCAAAGGACAATGTCCTCAGAACAAAACAACAGCCTACAGATTGGGAAAGGATCTTCACCAACCCTATATCTGACAAAGGGCTAATATCCAATGTATATAAAGAACTAAAGAAGTTAAACAGCAACAAATCAAGTAATCCAATTAAAAACTGGAGTACAGAGCTAAACAGAGAACTCTCAATAGAGGAATATCGAATGGCAGAGAAACAATTAAAGAAATGCTCACCTTACACCCATCAGAATGGCCAAGATGAAAAACTCAAGTGACAACACATGCTGGAGAGGTTGTGGAGAAAGGGGAACCCTCCTCCACTGCTAGTGGGAACGTAAACTTGTACAACCACTCTGGAAATCAATCTGGTGCTTCCTCAAACAACTAGGAATAGCGCTTCCTCAAGATCCAGCCATACCACTTCTAGGCATATATCCAAAAGAGGCTCAAGTACACAATAAGGATATTTGCTCAACCATGTTTGTAGCAGCTTTATTTGTAATAGCCAGAAGCTGGAAACAGCCCAGATGCCCCTCAACTGAAGAATGGATGCAGAAATTGTGGTACATCTACACAATGGAGTATTATTCTGCAATAAAAAATAAGGAAATCATGAAATTTGCAGGTAAATGGTGGGACCTGGAAAGGATCATTCTGAGTGAGCTATCCCAGAAGCAGAAAGACACACATGGTATATACTCACTCATATAGATATATAACATAGGATAAACCTAGAAAAATCTATACAGCTAAAGAAACTAATCAAGAGAGAGGACCCTGACTAAAATGCTCAATCCCCATCTCAAAAGGCAAAAAGGATGGAAGAAGAAGAAAACAGGAAACAACCTAGGAACTGGCCACAGAGGGCCTCTGAAAGGCTCTGCCCTGCAAACTATCAGAGCAGACACTGAGACTTATGGCCAACTGTTGGGCAGAGTGCATGGAATCTTATGTAAGAAGTGGGAAATAGTAAGAGCTGGAGAGGACAGAACCCCACAAGGAGAGCAACAGAACCAGAAAATTTGAACACAGGGGTCTTCCCAGAGATTCATACTCCAACCAAGTACCATGCATGGAGATAACCTAGAACCCCTGCACAGATGTAGCCCATGGCAGTTCAGTGTCCAAGTGGGTTACCTGGTAATGGGAAGAGGGACTGCCTCTGACATAATCTGATTGGCCTGCTTTTTGATCATCTCCCCCTGAGGGGGGAGCAGCCTTACCAGGCCACAGAAGATGACAATGCAGCCACTCCTGATGTGATCTGATAGACTAAGATCAGCAGGAAGGAGAGAGGACCTCCCCTATCAGTGGACTTGGGGAAGGGCATGGGTGAAGAAGGGGGAGGAAGGGTGGAATGGGGAGGAGAGGAGGGAGGGGCTTATGCGGGGATACAAAGTGAATAAAGTGTAATTAATAAAATAAAATTAAAAAAAACAAGTGTGTGTGTACCCTGATGCAGTTGGAAGTTCCAGACTGTCAACAGAATGCTAGATGCATGCATAACCCACGTCAGGTGGAGTTGCAGTTGTTAGCTAAGCTGTTTCTTGCTTGCCTGTCTCCAACATCTCTTACCTCCTTTAAAAACATCATTTTCTGCATCCATTCTTCAGTTGAGGGGCATCTGGGTTGTTTCCAGCTTCTGGCTATTACAAATAAAGCTGCTACAAACATGGTTGAGCAAATGTTCTTTTTGTGTACTTGCGCCTCTTTTGGGTATATGCCTAGGAGTGGTATGGCTGGATCTTGAGGAAGCGCTATTCCTAGTTGTCTGAGAAAGCGCCAGATTGATTTCCAGAGTGGTTGTACCAGTTTACATTCCCACCAGCAGTGGAGAAGGGTTCCCCTTTCTCCACAACCTCTCCAGCATGTGTTGTCCCTTGAGATTTTCATCTTGGCCATTCTGATGGGTGTAAGGTGAAATCTCAGGGTTGTTTTGATTTGCATTTCCCTAATGGCTAATGAGGTTGAGCATTTCTTTAAGTGCTTCTCTGCCATTCGATATTCCTCTGCAGAGAATTCTCTCTTTAGCTCTGTTCCCCATTTTTTAAGTGGATTACTTGGTTTGTTGCTTTTCAGCTTGTTTAGTTCTTTATATATATTGGATATGAGTCCTCTGTCAGATAAAGGGGTGGTGATGATTCTTTCCCAATCTGTAGGCAGTCGCTTTGTTTTGATGACGGTGTCCTTTGCTTTACAGAAGTTTTTCAATTTCATGAGGTCCCATTTATTGATTGTTGCTCTTAGAGCCTGTGCTGTTGGTGTTCTGTTCAGGAAGTTTTCTCCTGTACCAATGAGTTCTAGGGTATTCCCCACTTTTTTTTCTAGCCGATTTAATGTGTCTGGTTTTATGTTGAGGTCTTTGATCCACTTGGACTTCAGTTTTGTGCAGGGTGATAAGTATGGATCTATTTTCATTTTTCTACATGTAGACATCCAGTTGGACCAGCACCATTTGTTAAATCTTTTTTCCATTGTATGGTTTTGGCATCTTTGTCAAAAATCAGGTGTCCGTAAGTGTGTGGGTTTATTTCTGGGTCTTCTGTTCGATTCCATTGATCCACCATTCTGTTTCTATGCCAGTACCATGCAGTTTTTATAACTGTTGCTCTATTTTACTCAGCAATGAAAAATAAGGAAATTATGAAATTTGCAGGTAAATGGTGGGACCTGGAAAGGATCATCCTGAGTGAGTTGTCCCAGAAGCAAAAAGACACTCACGGTATATACTCACTCATATAAACATACAATATAGAATAAACCCACTAAAATCTGTACATCTAAACAAACTAAGCAAAAGAGAGGACCCTAACTAAAATGTTCAATCCCCATCCTGAAAGGCAAAGAGGATGGACATCAGAAGAAAACGAAAATAGGAAACAACCTCGAAACCTGCTACAGAGGGCCTCTGAAAGCCAGAAGAAAACACGAAACAACCTTGAAACCTGCCACAGAGGGCCTCTGAAAGCTTCTGCAGTATAGACTGTCAAAGCAGATGCTGAGCCTGATGGCCAACTGATGGGCAGAGTGAATGGAATTTTATGTAAGAAGTGGGAAATAGTAAGAGCTGGAGGGGACGAGAACTCCACAAGGAGAGCAACAGAACAAGATAATTTGAACACAGGGAACTTCCCAGAGACTCATACTCCAACCAAGGACTATTCGTGGAGATGACCTGGAACCCCTGCACAGGTGTAGCCCATGTCAGTTCAGTGTCCAAGTGGGTTACATAGTAATGGGAAGAGGGACTGCCTCTGACATAATCTGATTGGCCTGCTCGTTGATCACTTCCCCCTGAGAGGGGAGCAGCCTTACCAGGCCACAGTAGAAGACAATGCAGCCACTTTTGATGAGAACTGATAGACTAAGATCAGAAAGAAGAGGAGAACCTCCCCTATCAGTGGACTTGGGGAGTGGCATGCATGCAGAAAGGGGAGGGAGGGTGGGATCGTGAGGGGAGGAGGGAGGGGCTTATGGGGGGATACAAAATGAATAAAGTGTAATTAATAAAAAAAAAGAAAAAAAACATCATTTTCTGATATAATTATAATAAGAAACCTACCAAGAGCCATTCCTCCATCATACTTCAAGCCACACTCCTCCCCACTGAGTATTTATTCTGTCACATTTCAATGTCTGGCTTACAGAACTTTAGGGACACTCCAGAGAACAAAACTCAGAATCTACAGAAACTTTTCTGAGTGCACATTAGCTCTAGAGTCCAGAGATTAACAACATAGATTCAGAGTCTTACAAAAGTTTAAGATTACTATGCTCTACCTCTTTGCAATCATGTAGCTCATAATTTTAAGAAAATCATAAGATTAGCTCAATCCTGTGTATAATTTACATAAAATACATCATATAATAATGTCTTCAGAATAAATTAGATGTTATACTAAGCAGTAATCCCTACATGGACACAGTCTAACTTGAAGAGTTTTCAATTACATCACAGGTAACACAAAAGGCTGCATGCACTACAGGACCCTGAAATTCACTAGTAGCTACATGTAAAAAGCCAGAAAAGTGGAAAAGCACCCCCTTGTAAAAGCACCATCCCCCAAATGGTGAAAATGTGTGTCATGTATACCAGCAGATACAGAGAGAGTGCACAGTGGAGGTAAGAGGAAAGCAACATGCCTGGTGTTTAGCTCTTCAGAAAGCCTCACGCTGCCCTATGCAAAGCTGCAGGGAGGCCACAAGAGGAGTGAACCTTCATGTCTGATGATGGCAGCATTCCAAAGCCTTCTTCACAATTCTATATCTGACCGCTTCAAAATTAGCTGCTTTTCAAATCTTCTTCTTCTCTTACTTGTCTCTTTGGGTAACCTAACAAATCCTTGGATTCAAGTTGCTATGGTGACTTCTTCCCTACTCCCTTGACAGCATCAGGTTTTCACAACTCTCATCAGAAAGGGAGACAGAAAGGTAATTTAGTCAAAGAATATTGTTTTGTTGAATTGTGTCTTAGAACAAAGTGACCAGCCTTGCCCAGAATATCTACTATTTCTATTTTCTGTTGGGTTTTTCTATTTTCAATATAAAAGAATTTAGCAAACTCTGAAGTCTCTTACTCAATCCTAGACATTCCCAGGGTCAATTATTAGGATATTGTTCTTCTCTTTCTACTTTCCACTATCTTTTTCTTTTCCCTTCTGCCTATAGTTTCAGCCTTTATGAATTAATAGGGCTTAGGTCCTTATTGATCACTTGCCATTTTCAGAGATCTGTAGACCTGTCCTGTCCTGATTTTTTATTGCTAAGGCAGCAATAAAAAGGTTACAAATAGAAAAAAAATCACACACAGACACACACTCAAACCTGTGTATATATCCAGAATCTATTGTTACTTTGAAATATTGATCTCGCAGACTAACTGGAAATGGCCCGAAACAAAGCATTAGAGAATCAGCCCACACGGAGTACATGAAAGAACTATGAAAAATGAATTGCTCCTTTCCTATTCCTAATGCACTTGGTGGTGTGGAAGATGACAAAGAACACATGTCATGATTTCATCAACCTTGCTTAGGGTTGCTGACTCAGCTTCTTTCACAGAGTGCCTCAAAAGCTATTTTCCTGAGGATAAAACTTTGAAATTTCCACATCTGTAGAGAAAAATACTCAACATAAAATCTTGTATTGAAGACTCCAAGTACTATGAACAGTAAAATCAAGTATTTCCGTAATACATATAATTTCCCATGTTTGATAATGTTTTTATTACGTACTGAATCCTTTGGAAACTAAACAGATTGATTTATTACTAATTTTAACATATCAAATCACTGAAGTGCACTGCATGTGTTATGGCCCAGACACCATACTGTCTGCTTTTCAAGTGATACAACATTTTAGGCACCTGAGATCACACTGGTTCCTTTCTGAAATCCAGGAGAAGTTTGAGATCTTCTGGCTAGCAATCTTACCCTACTTGTAATTTTTCCAACACCCAGCCTATTTTTCAAAGCTTTGTATTTGGCTTTGGTTTAGATGAGGTCTCACTTTGTAGCCCAGGCTTGGCTGTAACATGAAATGACGTTGGGATTACAGGTGAGAGTCACCATGCCTTCTTCAAAGTAAATCTTGACAAGCTCTGAAGACTAGGAAATGTCAGTAGAGGCCAGATATTCTGCCCACCACAAATTTGCTCCTTTAAAAAATATCTCTGTTCTCGAATGTCTTTCCCTTCACTTCAACAATATGTAAATGCTTTTTAATTTACTTTACTTCTTTGTGATACTAGTCTCTTTTCAATTTGCCTTGTAATTACTTTTGTACCTAATTTATTCCCCAGACCTGCAACAGGCTCTTTAGTTGCAGAATTCTACAGCACCGTGTGCACCATGGTCCAGATCACAGGCTTACTGTAGGAACTTAACCAACATTCAGGAGTAGAAGAACCTCACACATCGTCATTGACTTGTGAGGCATCACACAGTGTGTGCATGAGCATGTACTTGCAAGGGTCAGAGGTTGATATTTCATATCTCCCTCTGTAAGTCTTTACACTTTTTTCTTTTAAATGGGGTCTCTCACTGTAATTGAAGCACACCAATCAGCTAAACTGGAAACTGGGACTGTGTCTGGAATCATCCACTCTGGATTACAGACTACTGTCACCATACCCAATTTGTAACAGAGATGTTCTGGGTATTCTCACTTAGGTCCTCAAGTTTGCACAGCAAGCGCTTTACCTACCAACCCATGACCTGAAATTCCCTCTCAGTGTATGAATTACACATGCTAATAGGCTGCCTATTAATCTGGCTTTTCTCAATTTAATGCCTAGGACCCAAGTTATTAGATCCAACTGGAGTAGAATATGTTTTTATTAACTCATGCTAGTACATATTGTGAGACGACATTTCTAACTGTAAAAAAAATGAGAACTTTTGTCTATATTGCCTCCACCCACAAGTTTCTTTGTCACCTCCTCCTTCCTGTGTCTGATCAGGTTGAATTTCTGCTTTATGTGGTTATGAAAAAAAAAAAAAAAAGCTGAGACTTGTATTGTCTCCTTGTTGAATTAGCTACAACCAAACCATTCTAAACTCTTACAATAATGTTTCATATGTAAGTAGTTGGTTGTAAAGCTGTAATATTCATTGAAAGGTTTCATTCTAATTTATACTGTCACTCTCGACTATTCAGTTCCTACATTTTAGTGGCCAGGTGTGGCAGTGCACACTTGTAATGCCCAAAGTTGGGACGTAGCGGCAAGAAGCTCAGAAATTTAAGGTTATCCTCAGCTATATATAGATTCAGGACAGCCTGGACTGCATGAGCAAGTGTCTTAAAAAAGCAAAACAATAAAAACAAAACCCTTACATTTTATTTTTTAATACTTTTATTTAAAATATTTTTTAAAATTAAAAAATATTTACATATTTCCCTCCTCTTTCTTTTTCCAACCACTCACATATATCTCCCTTCTATTTATTTATTGTTCATTACTGAGCTAAACCTTCTTTTTTTTTTTTTTTTTTTTTTTTTTTTTTTTTTTTTTTTTTTTTTTTACAATTTATGTAACTGCTGAAATCCCTTACTTGCTTAAAACCATTCTGTTATCATGGAGGTGCTTGCCTGTTCCTCAGCACTCAGGCAGCAGGAGCAGCATGAATTCAAAGCCATCCTGGGAAACATAATGAGAATCTGTATGAGAAAAAAAAAAAGTTTCCTGGGATGCAGAGATGTCCCAGTACTTAAGAACACTTGCTGTTTTTTCATAGGTACTGATGTCAGGTGGCTCCTAACCTCCCATAATATCAGCTCCAGGAGACTGAATGGCCTCTTACATCCATGGACACCATCTACACGTAGCAGACACACAGAGAAACACATACACACAAACACATACCAAAACTTTGTTTTAGCACATGTTACTTAAATAAACATTTTATAACACATACCTTGAAATTTGCCTACAAAGGCAACATCAGATATGCTTCATAGTTATTTCAAAAGTATGAAATTCAAACCTGTTCACTTACTCAGCACTTGTAGGTTAGAATATTTATGTTCTCTGCCTGTTTTGCAGAGTCCCTGTGGTTTCCAAGTCACATATAAATTAGAGCATGCAGACAAAAATTTAGGCAGTTTATACATGGATGTTGTATTTCTTTCCCTCCTAAACTTCTCACATCCAA
This sequence comes from Psammomys obesus, assembly GCF_907164565.1. NCBI lineage: Eukaryota > Metazoa > Chordata > Mammalia > Rodentia > Muridae > Psammomys > Psammomys obesus. Next base: position 3,014 of record NW_026595500.1, on the reverse strand, counting down.
AAAAAAAATGTTAGTTGTTATTCAGCCAAGACTTCTTTATACATTTCGTCAAATGTATCAATCTATGCCTTCTTAGTTCCTTTACCAAAAGATAGTAACACCTTCAGAAAAGAAGGAAAGTAAGATCATTCAGCAGTTTAGTGGGTTTTCAGTAATACACTCCTTTTTAATTTCCTTCAGCTTACTGATGCTCTCATATATTTTTATTAATTAATTTACATCTCAGTCATAGGTCCCTCTCTCCTCTCCTCCCAGTCCCACCTTCCCTCTCACATGCCCTCTCCCCTATAGGGGAACCCCCTTACCTAGATACCCCAGCTCCTCTATTCACATGAGGACTGAATTCATCTTCTTCCCATGTGGCCTTGTAGGGAAGTCCTATCAGTGGAAAGTGATCAAAAAGCAAACAACATAGTCTATGTCAGATATGTTTCCTACTCCCCTAACTAGTGAGACAACATGAAACCTAAGATGCCTATCAGGCTTATCTTCTGGGGATCTGTGCGTTGTAGAATCTGTATTCTCTACTATATGACTAAAATCCATTTATAAGTCAGTATATACCATGTGTGTCTTTCTGGGTCTGTGTTACCTCATTCAGGATAATCTTTTCTAGTTCCATCTATTTGTCTGCAAATTTTATTAAAAAAAAAAAGGAAATCATGAAATTTGCTCTCATACATTTGAAGACTTTTCCTATTGTGTCCCTGGGGCAACATTGAAGAAAATTCACTCCATTTAACCAGAATTCACATTAAATTTTCATTTTAACAAAATTTATATGAGACCAAGGTTTTTTGGTTTGGGTTTTTTTTTAATTTGTTTCTGAATTTCTGATTATATGTTAGCTATTTCTCTTGCATGAATCATACAGTAATTGATCTTTGTTAATGTCTAGCTTTTGTTACTTTAAAGTAGAATGCCAATTTAAAACATTTGTGAAGCTATTTAAGTGCCAAATCCTAGCTATTTATGATGCTTCTAATCACTTGCCATCATCTTACCCACAGGTCTTTGTAGAATTTTCATGTCCGATCTTTATAGCCTCTCTGAGGCCCTCAAAACAATTTACATGCTCATATTTTATCAATGTACTTAAATTTCATCAAATCATATAATTAAAACACTAAATACAGCCACATAAATCAGACTTTTCTTGCCAATGCTTTCACTTGCAAAAAAAGTAATAATAATTTTGCAGGAAATGTTCTCTGTGTGTCAAGAGTTCAGAGTGTTTAGTCATCACTCAGTACATATTACCAGATAGACAGAGACAGATGATAATTGAGCAACATAGCCAAATGGAAGTCCTTTAAGAGTGCAGCACTTTTACCCTCCCCATTTTATAACTGGAAAACACAAGGTCAAAAGAGAAAGGTTATGTTCTCAAAGTCAATCAACTGATGGGTTCCAAACAAGCAGTTAGAACCCAGTCTTTCTGATCCTTGACCTAGTCAATAAATTGAATTTTGACAGAAGCCTACTACCCTATAAGTCTTAAAGACAACAAAATGCTCCTTCCAAATCACTAGTGAAAAACATGCCTGAGAAAATTCCAAGATTCTCTCCCTAATGTATGGTGTTTGATTATTCACCAAGTTGTTGACATTCAATCTATTGTTGATTAGATAAAAAATGCACAAGGGACCCTTGCAACACAGCATAAAATTGCATCTGCCTCCGGTAAAATAATTGACTGAATGACAAAGTTTTCAACATAATCCAGTTAAACCAAAATTAAACCTTACAGATATTGGCCTTGCTATTGCTCTTGCTATACTGAAAGCTAGCCAAGTTACACAAAGCCTTTTGCCTGCTTCTTCAAACATGTTTCTAAATTGATAAGGACAAGCTGCATTTGGAGGGATAATTATACAAATTTTACTTAGGAAAAAATGTAATGCAAGCAAAATCAGTCTCCTGAGTTATGAAAATCAGCTTTACATTCATTTTGAGGGCTATAACATTCATAAAGCATATATCTGTATTAACATCTATCTAAATATTGACATCTATTTATTTATATTAAAACCTCTATTTTCCTTTCACATTGCGACTGCACATTAGACATGACATAAAATTTTTTGTTCTCTCTTCTCACCCACCCTCAAAAATCTCACCTCCTATAAATTATCACTCAACATAAAGCAAAATGTTTCACTATAACTTATTTTTGGAGTCTATATCACATACCATTTACCTCAATGTTTCCCAATCTTGTTTATTCAGATTTCCAATGAGCTTTTAGTTAGTATCAATACCGGGAAAATAACCTTCAAATGTCTAAAAAGACATAAACTTACTTTAGTCACGATATAGCATATAGCAAATGGATCAGTACACATCTCTATTTAAAGTGGCAAAATGCAAAAATAATGCTGAGTAGTATAGATTTAAGTATTTATTAATTAATGAATTCAATAATATTGCAACATTTACACAAAATGTACAGTTGAGTTGAAAAAGAGTTAAAAATATAGCCTCAATAAAATGAAATATCATGAATTTCTGCCCTTCGAAAAACATCAATTTGGGCAGGGGTAGTAACTCGAATAAAATACTTGCGAAGCAAGCAAGAACACTGGATTTTGAACCCACAGTGCCCATACAAAAGAAAAGAAAAATACAGGTGTGGTAGCACTCTCACAAACTCAACTGAAAATTCATATAAGAAAATACTTAAAATGTACCTGATAGAAAAATATATTCATATAAACTATTTCCAGAGATGTAGGGGGAAAAGAAGGCAAACAAATCAATGAAAGGTATTCAAATTTCATAAAGAAAGTCTTTTCTTTTGTTTCTTCATCTAACAGTTTTTATTAAAATATAATTATATCCTTTCCCTCCATTTCCTTTCTTTCCTCAAACTCTTCCCATGAATCTCTGCCCAAACTCCTAACCTCTTCTCTTTCGTTGGGATAGGTAGGTAGATAGATTATAGATAGATGATAGAGAGAGAGAGAGAGATAGATAGATAGATAGATAGATAGATAGATAGATAGATAGATAGA
>NW_026595499.1:0-3688 GCF_907164565.1 Psammomys obesus | reverse complement strand
TGTGTGTGTGTGTGTGTGTGTGTGTGTGTGTGTGTGTGTGTGTGTGTAAGTTTAGTACTTTTATGGAACTCCTGGATGTGTGAATGAGTGAGTCTCTGATTCTTGTGCCTTCTCTAGGGGCTCTTTTCCTTTTGTTGGTTTGTCTTGTTTAACCTCAATGTGTGGTTTATGCTTTATCTTATTTTATTTTGCTAAAAAAAACTGTTGAAACCAAAGTCCTCCAAACAGCTTTAATTCTCAGCCAAACAATGACAATTATAGTTAACAGTAATTATGCATGTAAAGATAGAACTGAAGCAAAGTAAGAAATGAGCAGATAAAACTTTACAGGCATTTGTATTAGCATAATAAATGACTTTTATTTTACATTCCACAAAATTATATGTTGAACGAATTTTCTAATAATGCATTTAAAATAAAAATAAACAAGGACAGAACAAAGGAAAATGTCATAGAAATAGATTTTAGATGCTTGAGATATGTCTGACAGACAAAGAGAAAATTTAATTTTGTTTTTTCTTCTCTTGTTCCTTGCTTTCACAGCACCTGCCTCGGAAACATTTTTCCTTCTCCTTCTAGTCCACAGGTAAGTACTCTTCTATCCATAGGCTAATATTTTTGGTACTTTATTAAGATGCATTGTAATTGCAATCTCCTTAATTGCCTCCTAATTGGTTCTTTCCTCCCCTTGGTGTATTTTTCATGCATTATTAAATTCCAACTGGCTTTCTGGAGCTCATTTTGTATTCCTTCCAGACAGTTCTTCCGAAGTTAAACTGTGTTTCTCCCGGTCCCTTGGTTACACAGGAGATGGCACTGTGGTATGAAAAGGATCACTATTTGGAAACTGTAAACCTTTTGATATAGCTACAGGTGACATGACAGCATCATCAGTCATCGTTGTCATTTGCTTTCATTCACAGTCACCTTCAAGTAGAGAGATTACTTGGCAATATTTTCTTACAAAACTATCTTGCTAACAGTTTCTTATATTTGTCATTATTATTCCCATTCTGTATGGAAAATGTCTAGGATCAGAATGATCTGGACTATTATCTAAGTCTCTTGATGCTAGTTTCTGTACTCCGTCCACTGTCACTCACTGCTTATATAATACAAATGGCAGGTTTCTAGACAGTTATCTTCATTTGATATCCTACATGTTTTTCAAAAAAAAAGTATTCCTCCTTCAATCACTAAGTTCTTTGGTAAAGAAAATGTGCAAAGGAATGATTAAGTATCTGGAGTAAGGCCTGGTCTGGCCACCGCTTCTCTATTTTAAGCTAATTAAAATGCTATTATCTTCACTGAGTTGTTCTGAGCTTCCAATATAAGTAAATTATTTTTATAGAGACAGAATTTCTAGGGGTCAAGATACACTGAATTATCTAGTTGATATGTAAGTGTGTGTGTGTGTGTGTGTGTGTGTGTGTGTGTGTGTGTGTGTGTACATGTATAGGAACACAAACTTATGTGTGGGTGCATATGGAGTCTAGAGAACAAACTTGTGTCATTCCTCCCATACCATCACCTTTAATTAAGTCAGTCTTCTACAGCCATGAAACTTACCAGGTAGGCCAGTCCCAGAGGTGTCCAAAAAGTTGCAGGATTATTGTGAATCTGGCTTCCCAAAGGCTGGTATGAGAAGTGCTTAACAGCACGCCTGGTCTTGGTACATGGATGCTTAGTTTTGAATTTGAACTTTTAAAACTGTAAAACAAGTGCTTAACTGACTGAAACTATGTAGTTGTTGAGATTTATTTTTATTTATATTCAATTTAAAATGCTATACAATAAGGTGTTTGGAATTCTTTTTGGAAACAGGCAATATACATTATAATATTATTTTTATAGAGACAGAATTTCTAGGGGGCAAGAGCTATGTTCTGTTGACTACTCTGGCTTCTAAAATCTTTCCTCCTCCTCTTTCAGTAGGTTCCCCGTGCACCTGCTCCAAGGAGAAGAACCCAAAGGAAACCTACGATTTAGACTCTAGGCATAATACCTGAAGTGTGTAACATTTCCTTATAGGACTTGATCAGACCATTCATAATCTGAGAACAGAACTACTATTGGAAGATGTTTTTCTGTACTGTGTATTCAAATGCTTATTTCTATATGCAGAGATCTGGTTTCAGACCTTGGATTTGTCATTATTATGAAGCGTCTCTATCTTGGTATGTTATAAACTTTGTTCTCCATGACCTTCTGATTGGTCAAATAAAGAGTTGAACAGAAAATGGCTTAGAAGGAAAGAATAAGGCAAGACTACCAGACCCAGAGAGAGAGAGAGAGAGAGAGAGAGAGAGAGGGTCATGGGTTGAGACCAAGCATTGCCATCAGAACATGGATGAGGAAGGAGCAGCCTGGACAGACTAAGGTGGCAGATAATAGGCTATGCTGCTGGGAAGTCACCCAGGCCTGAACTGTCAGGTTAGAATAGCTGAGTATCTGCCCAGCTATTGTGCCTGAAGCTTTTAATAAATATAAGGGTCTCCACATCATTATTCAGAGCCGAGGCAGGCATAGAAAAAGCCCTGCATTTAGCAAACTTCTTACTCTACTGGAGATTTCAAATGATATCACTTTTCTGTACCAGTTAGTTATAATTCCAAATATAAAAATAAAATATATACTTTGCAACATATCATAGCCCTGAAATAACATTCATAAAAGTAAGCAAAAATGCTTATTTGATGCTTTTATTGATTTTTAAATTAGGACTTTGTTGTCAAATAACCTACTAATACAACAAACTATTTTACTATTGTTTTCCAAGTTCTATTGTGGTTGCATCAACCACTGTAGGTTTAATAAGCTCCAATTCCTTGTGATAGTTGTTATCTTGATTGTGCCGACTGTTTTTCTTTAGTTAGTGTAAGCCCATTTAAAGAAACATTAGATGGTTTACAAACATCCCGAGGATGTGTTGAGAGCATCTTACTTCAAAAACAAGATATTCCGGGTTCTTTGCATACATTTCCTGCCCTAGACACAAAGCTTTGTTCCTAGTTTCCTTAAATCTAAGATAGTGTTTACAAATCACAGAGAGTCTCAGGACAAAGTGAAGAAAAAAAATATTTTCAAGAAAACACAAAAATAATGCTTAAACTTTCACCTCAAGTGGAAGATTATAGAATCACTCTTATTTTGCATTTGTGTTTTTATACTCTGCTAATGGCTTTGGTTGCTAATATGTCAGCAAAATAACTTACAGCTTGTGCTTTCTGTAACACTGAAGGAAAATTTAAGATTTTTTTACTAATATTTTTCATATTTAGTATATGTCAAAACATATGCCCTAACATTTAAAATAATTTTCTTATTAGCTCATGCAACTCAACAGATGCATCAGACAAACAGAGGGCTAGGTAGAATTCATTTCCAGCTTTAGAGGGAGTTGTAAAATGTCACCTCACTAATTTTGTTTTAATTATGCTAAATTTTTACATGGATCCTATGCTCACATCTACTAACATCATTATCTCCTTTTTCAAAATGTTCAATAAAGTATTTCTAATTTAATGTAAAATACTTTCTTTGGAAAATAATTAATACTGCATTTTTTTTACTCTAAAACAGAAGCACTTTATAAACCCTTTAGCATACAAGTCTTTGTAAAATATTTTAAAATGTCATTTTGTGTGTGTGTGTGTGTGTGTGTGTGTGTGTGTGTGTGTGTGTGTGT
>NW_026595498.1:0-48819 GCF_907164565.1 Psammomys obesus | reverse complement strand
AGATAGATAGATAGATAGATAGATAGATAGATAGATAGATAGATAGATAGATAGATATGGATAAAACCTATAAAACCTATCGGTCATGTACAATTCTCCTTTGTAGGCAGAATAATCATAACAATAAAATCATACTTCACTTCAAAAAAAACCCCATATATCTCAACATATAGGCACAACCTGCTGAATATGTTTGGTGTTTTGTGTACATGATTTCAGGGCTGACTATGTGGTACTGGCTAATAAATTAAGGAGTCCTTCACAGGAGAAAAGTACTTCTCCCACTTTCAGCACTCTTTTGTTTGCTCTAGTTCATATGGTGGTGCTGCCCCTTGAGTTTCAATCCTCCCATGTTCGCACATCTATCAGTGTTGTCATATTTGGAGTCAGATTTTTTTAACTTTATAACAAATTTTAATTTAATTACATATTTGTGTAGTCTGTGTCACATATACTTTGCAACACAGAATCATCACACTGGTAAATTGTCCATTTGCTGATTTGGGTTTTTTTAAATTATTCTAGATTGTGAGATTGTTGAAAATCTAGACTATGGGAATATAGTGACTGTGAAACTATCTGAAGTCTTGTTTAGACAGCCGTATTGTTGAAACATCATGTGTGTAGCTTCCCGTCTATTTTTAGGAGAAAGCATGACAGATTTCCTAATTCTCTGGCTCCTATAATATTCCTTCTCTCTCTTCTTCAATGTTCCCTAAAGCTTTAGGTGCAGGAATTTTCTTGTCAATGTTTCCACCAGAGCTGGAAACACCAAAGTCAGTTGTTCTTTTCATTTTGACCAGTTGTGGTTTCCTGTAACAGTGTCTATCTGTTGCAAAGAAAAATTTCTTTGGTGAGTAGTGGGAACCTCACTTATTTGTAGGTAGAAGATAACTATTCGTTATGCAGTTAGGAACTGTACTGGTTTAATGAAGCAGCAGCTACAGGTTCTCTTCAAGATCTATGATCTCACTGAACCCAGGTAATTGGCTATGTTTCTACTACCAAGCATGGTTTCCCTCCTGCTGAGCAGGCTTTAAGTACAGTTAGATGATGGCTGGCCACCACCAAGAAATGAGTGCTAAGGTTGTACCTATAGGGGTGTATATGCCTTTGTGATCATTGTTGTGGTTCGCAGGTTTCAAAGCCAGCTAGTACTACTGGTTGCTTCCTTCCCTTGGTAGCTTGTCTAACACCTTCTGCTTCTCTCAAGGCTAGTTGTTCAGATAGAAACCATTCCTGCCAGAGCCAGCTCGCCACTGGGATCCTGAGAGCCCTGTGTCTCTCATGGAGTTCATGGAACTCACGGAGCCTTTCGAAAGAGGTAATTGCCTTTAACATGAGAGTTAAACAAGGGCAAGAGCCTGTATTGCTCTGAAAGTACCGTGAACTATACTGATCAATAACTAGACAGGGACTTCCTTGTGACTAGCATCAGGAATTTTACTAGGTAGACTATGGCTCTTAGAGGGAGCATTGTCAGTTCAAGTGGCATAAGTGCATTTTGACTATATATGTATACATACTTATAAATCATATAAAATTTTCAATGGAGGAAGCTAATAGAATTCTTTATGACCTTTCATGAAGAGATTATAAAAAATAAATACAATAAAAATACACAAGATTCATCCTCACTCACAATAAGAGACAGAGAACAGAGATGTTGATTCCTTTCAAATGAACAAAATTAAATTGTTCCATCATTTTATTATTAATACTACTAAAAGATAAAAATAAATGAAAATCCTGTGTAGGGTAAATTGAAAACAGCTTTCAGAATCACCTATTCTTTTATGTTTGGCCTGGAAGTTTTCCTTCTTTAAAATCATTTAAAATATATGCCTATTACAAACAAATTGATATCTTAGTGAGTATACATTATATTACTGCCTATAAAAACAAAACCATCCTTGGAAATAATGCAATGTCAAATAAAAGGTTAAATCCATCCCTCTTCTTCCCACAGGCAAATACCCAGACATATGATTCCACTCCTTATCTTAAATTACAAGCTTTGAAGTTTTAAATCCCTTGGTGGCCACTGAGTGCTTGATACTTAATGGCATCTTTGAGCCTTTGCATGTCCAGTTTTGTCACCTTACATGTTTAATCCTCTTCTTTTAAACCCTCTATATAACTTCTATTGACACCGATGAGATACCATCTCTCCTGATATGCCTTTCATGAAAAACATAAAGAGAAAATCCTTCAGCGTTCCATGAAAAGGCTACCTATAAAATGAGCATCAGTTAAGAGTTTCTTCATCTATACCCACCTGACCTTTCATCTTAAGTGAAAACAGAAAACAATTGTAGTATAAAAGCAATCCGAAAATTTATTCTGTCTCTTGGAAAATATGAGAGAGACAAATATTGGCTAAAGAATATTTCATAAAGCCTTTTAAGGCTATGCAGTAAAATGAATTAAGTTCAAAAGACATGGAATAAACAGAGTGGCAGGGTGTTAGCCTTCATCTGACAAAGTTTACTGTCCTTTGGTATCTCACACATTATAATTTAAAGCAAATAGAAGATTTTAAATATACTTCCAAATTCTCCATCTTCATCACCTAATCTCCCCCATGTATTTCTTCAAGTATGTGTTGGCTAGGTTTATGTCAACTGGAGACAAGCTAAAGTCATTAGAGAGGAGGAGCCTCAATCGAGAAAATTCCTCCATAGGATCAGTCAGTAGGCAAGCCTGTAGGGCATTCTAAAAATTAAGTATTCATATGAGACCTCCCAACCCATTATGGGTGGGTCTACCCCAGGCTGGTGGTCCTGGCTTCTAAAGGGAAGCAGTGTGAGCAAGCCACAGGGAGCAAGCCAGTAAGCAGCACCCTGCGAATGCCTCTGTCAGTAACTGCCTCTTGGTTCCTGCCCTGCTTGAGTTCCAACTTTACTACTTCTGTTTGTGAACTATTATATAAAACCATGGATGAAATAAAACCTTTCCTCCCCAAGCTACCTTTGATTATAGTGTTCTAACACAGCAGTGGTAACCCTAAGACAATGAAAATCATTATTGTTTTCCTTATTGTTGTTAACGTGCCTTTGTCTTCTATTCATGCCCATTCTACTGCTAGTAATAGAGATTTGTGACCAGAGCCAGGCAATAAGACAAAGCTTTAGAGTTAGCGCTAGGAGGAAAGATATCCAACACTTGAATAGTTGTGTCCCCTTCCCAAACTGATTCTGTTAAACAAGTTGTTAAAAACTTACTTAAGAATCTTTAAAGCACTTGACAAAGAAATGTCAGGGGATAATAGTCATATGCAAATATTTTCTTCTTAAACCTTTTTCAATAATCAATTGCTTCTTTTTTATTGTAAGTGACTTGCATAGTGAAAATCAATCTATTTTTATACAGTAGTAAGTCTTTAGAATTTTTTCCAATGAATAACACCAGAAAAAAAAAAAAAAGGCATGTCATGTTCATTTATGAGGCATATATTAACTTTGAATGTTCGGTATTCTGTATATTCAGGAAAAGAGAATTTATTAATTCGTATTAGTTATTAGATAAATAAGAGAAAAATAGTAGTAATATGAAAAGAAAGGTATTGGTATGATGCAGTCAAAGGGAACATTACCCCTGTTTTAACTGATATAACAAAGGATCCCTTTTATTAACACAAATGTTTCAGGACAAAATACACTGACATAATTATTCTGAGGAATACATACTCAATAAAAGCAACATAGGAAAAGAAAACAGCCTAATTTTCAGTAATGCTCCCTCTTTTATTTGTATTTTAAAACACCTTCCTCTTCATTATATCTGAGATTATGCCGACAAGATTGGGTAGTAGTGCTGTAATCATCTGTGATTTACATAGATGGTGCTGAGGCTTACAGAACTGAAAGAAAGTGCAAGTTAGTGAATCCAGCCACTCAAATTAGGAGCTGCTTCTGACAATAAAGCTCTTCCAGCATAGTCTACTGCTGCTTTTTCTCTTGTGTAAATCAACTTTGAGGCAAACGCTTACCAGAAAACTACTTTATACCAATCTTTATCCTCCATCATTCTTTTACAAATAGTATTTCTTATACAGAAAAATCCAAACCCATTCAGATGTAGCTGGATCTTATTATGAACATACAGCAGACTGAATACTGAATTGTAAGGCATTGGGTGTTGTGTTGGTGTGTATACTGTGCCACGCATTGGTTAACAATGGGGACTCATGCTGAGAAATGTATCATTAGGCAATCTCCATAATGTGCTAGCATCCTAGAGTGTATTTACACAAATCGGATAGCCTACCACCCACTTCAGCTATTGCTCCTAGGCTACATGCCACAGTGCTGGAGAGTACAGACAGCTGCAATGCAATGGCAAATATTAGCATACTTAGAAACACCTATCGGTGTAAAGCAATAGGAAGTATGAAAAGCCAAAACATCAGATTGCAACTTATTATTTGATAGGCTCACAAAAAAAACTTAGTGAGGACAAGGAAAAGCATCACCTACACAGAATGGATATAGTGAAAGTTCCACAAAGGAGAAGGAATGTGGCATCCGGATGTAGGATGCTTCCCATGAACGGAGCTTGTGAAAGTGAGGCTTGTCCTGGGCAGGCCAGTCAGGGAACGGAGAGGGAATGTGAAGGACATTGCCCCATGCCAGGACAGACTGAATACATTGGCTGCTTAGGCTATAGACACTTGATTTAAGCACTCAGGGGGTAGAGGCAGGCAGATGTTTGTGGATTTGAGGCCAGCCTGGTCTACAAAGAGAGTCCTGAACAGCCAAGGTAGCACAGAAAACCCCTGTCTCAAAGAAACAAAACAAACAAACAAACAATAGTTTTCTTCTCTTGTTTTTGAAATATTTTTAATTGAAAATTACATCATTTTTCCCCCTCCTTGTCTTCCATGCAGCCTCTACAAGCTGCTTTCCTTCAAGCCCTCCCACACACCCCTACCAAGTCGATAGCCTCTTTGATTATATTTGCTACATACGAGGGGGTACACAGATAGATACATATAGATACAACCTGCTTGTCAGCCCAAGGTCCACTTGGAGGTATCCAGGCACCAAAACACACAGATGCTGCACCCGAAGGAATGAAGCTTAGCCAGATGGGTGGGTTTTCAGGATTCCAGGCCAGCAGTGAAAGCCGGGAGAGAGAAAGCCTTCTCAAAGGCAGTTTTCAGTGTTATACCATTTTGGCTTGGATGTCCCCGTGATACAGTGACACTGCTCTTCCAGTGATACAGCAGCTTTTTACTGGGAACAATAAGAGCATATAAACCGTGAGGAATAGGTAGTGGACACCATTGCCTGGGCCTAGATGCCGGGAACACTTCACTTGCATGGAGAGTAATTGCAGGTGCCTGGCTATATGACTACCTCAAGAATTGAGAGGGTGAGGGTTTGCAGGGCTACACGAATAGGGGCATGCAGGCACAGAACAGAGAGGGAGCGATGCTTACTCCTGCAGGTCTCATGACTGAGATTTTGGGGGTTTGGCACACATCTCGACCTCGCTTTATCTCCATGCCTATTTCCCAGGTGGCACAATTTACACGCCTCACACCTGCTAAGTCATTTATTGTTGTTTGTCTTTATACAGTTTTAGGATGGATCAATCTGCACTGGACAAAGAATAAGGGGGCTCATCCCTGGAAGAGGCTAATTCTTCTCCTGGCAGTCAATATTTGCCTGTGGTTCTTTGTCTAACAATGGGACTCCACGAAATCTACTTAAGGATTACTCTTCCCAGTACATTGAAGTTAGTGGTTGTATAATAGTTTTCTACTGTTACATAACAAATTACCACAAACATAGTGCCTTTCAACAATGCTTTCTTATTTCATGTTCTTATTCATTAATCACAAGTTCAGGCACAACTTGAATAGATCTTTGCTCAGTGTCTTGAAGGTTGAAATGTTAAGTATTGGCAGTACCGAAGTTGCATCTAAGAATGAACCCTTTCCACAGCCACTTTCTGCATGAGCAAAATAATGGTCGTACCTGTTGAGCCATATCAGTCTAACTACAAACTGGCCTGATATGGAGTAATGATCACTGTCAAGCTTGAACAGCCGTCTTGACTAAAGATGAGTAGGAGGTGAGGATAGCACTTTGCTAAAAGGTTTTCATAACCTTTTGTTCCTGACAGGAACTGGTAGTCACTTATCCACTAGGCCTGTTCTAAGAAATAGAAGTTGAATAATTCAGATAAACAAGTTAAAAGCATATTAATTAAATCTCCGTATTTGAAGTAGCATTTGAATCCTCTCTTACAATCCATTTGTCTCTATTTCAATTTTCCTGAACAAAATGCTTGTCCATTTTAGCAAATGTAAGCCTTTGGACTCTTTCTAATTTGCCCTAGCTTTTTTGTTTTGTTTTGTTTTGTTTTGTTTTTGTGCATCATTAAAAACAGAGAATCAGAACAGAGAAATATGAGATACCACACCTCCATGTCAGGTTTGAGAAAATGAACTTCAACATGGGAGGACAAATGAGGTAATAGAATCAGAGGAATATCATTGGAAACCCAGCTCTTTCATGGAAATGGCAGCCCGAAGGAGATAATTACAGTCGTGTTTGGGATAGCTCTAATTAGACATGTGCATGAGGTGGACAGTTGCTGGAAACAAGGACACTACAATTTTTCACATCGGAGGTTAGACCATGGAGACTAAAATTGGGCATAATAGGGTGGGCCACTTCTTTCTTTCCTGCCAATATACCAACAGGAATTTTACAACTCATGTATAAAAGCATCAGAGAGACCAAAGGGTATGGGGAAAAACATTTTGTGGTACCTCTAAATGAAGCATACTGAATGAATCTTTACAACAGAGGATGACAGATGACACATGTATGGGTTAATTTTTCTTTTCTGAATAAAAATTATCACACACCTGGTGGTTTATAACAATTTCTACCTGCATGTTACTTCACAGTTTCTATGTCTCTGAAATCTGATAAAATGCAAAGAGAGTTCTTTGTTTTAGGGGTCAGAGGCTCTCATCCAGGCTTGAAGTCTCATCTGGAGCTTAAAGCCTTCCTTCCACCGCATTCACGTTGTTGGAATATTTCAGTTCCTTGAGGTTTTGGAATACCGGTCTCCATTTTCTCCCAAGCTGTCAGCAAGAAAGTGCTCTCAGTTCCTACATAATTCTAGAGAGTCCTTATTTGGCCAATTCACTTTCAGCGGCAGAAGGGCTGAGTAATCTTTTAAGGACCCTAATAAAAGGAAATGACTATTCTATCATTTTCATGGATTCTAAGCACACTCATGAGAAGAGATATTCTGTGCATGTGGGCATGAGAATCCTGGAAACATCCTGTGTATTTTATTTCATTTTTAAAAAGCTGGCAAGACTTAGAAGTAAAAGTAAGCACTTTTCTATCTCTCATGTCTTCTCATCTTGTCTTCCCACTGTCTTTTACAACCAAATCGTTTTAAGTCCTGAAAATAGTAACCATGCACATTTTTCAAATCCACCTCATTATTGGTAGAAACTCAGATCAACTCTGCATTTTAGCTATAGTGAATCATAATGATCTTTGATTCCACATTTTGTCTAAAGTTAATAATATTTTTTTAAAATTGCTAAACTAATAATGTTTAGTATTATCATTTCAAAGAACTTTTAAATATGTAGGGTATAGTTTTAGTTATCTATTTTTGGACCTCCTACAATGAATCAACATCAAGAAACATTATTTATAACCCATTTACAAGAATAATCCCTAACAACATTCTAAATATTTGTCCTTAAAACCAAGAGTAAGTGTAGTTCTCACCCCTCATTAAAGAAACTTCTCTTTGCAACAATGAGAGACCATTACAAAAAATAAAAATGCAGAGGTGTGGAGTCAATTCTCAATAGATACATCTACAAAACAACTTCCACAGCTAAGACCCAAGGAACAGCTCAGAAGATGAGACAGAAAGACAGTCAGAGCCAGAGGACCAGGGAGTTTGCTGTGATAACACATCTTTTAGGAATATCAGAAGCTACACCCATAAAAATCTCACCAACATGATTGAACAAGAACAATGACAGGCATGATAAGGTGGGCTAGGAAAAGCCTAAGATGTCTCAACACTCCATGAAGAACTGTAGGAAATTAAGAAATGCTGAGCATACAGTAAGTAGTCTTCCCCATGGAAGATCACTCCCCCAATTGGTTATTCAATAGTCAGCCCTGAAAATTCACATAAAAATAATATTACACAGACTGAAAGGGATATATTTATGTATTTAGGAATATATCTGTATATACCAAACATATATTTATGTAACAACAATTAGTGCAATGGAGGCCATAAATTTGAAAGCCAACAAAGACTGCTAAATAAGATAGTTTGGAGAAAAAAAAGTGAAGGGATAAATTATGTAATTATGTTATAATATAAAAATATGTAAAATGAAAATAAATGTAAATCAATAAATTAAAAATTAAATAAAACTTGATAAAGAAGTCATCAACTTAATGATGACCAATTAAATCATTATGGCATCATGTTGAATAATTTTTTGCTAGCAGTAATTACAGCAATGTTTACAATTCTCACTTACCAAAGCATTTTCCCAACTGCTTACTCAAGTCAGAAATTCATTCTATACTTTTCCTCCTGGCACTTTGCCTCAACTCTTTTTTATTATTTAACTCGTGTATTATTTTTCTTGATCGCAATACTTGGCACTTGCTATTTTCCTTCCACATATTATATGTCTTCTTTGTTTTCCAGTATTTGTCTTCTCTATATGAGTAACTATGTCTCATGATATGAATAGAAAAATCATTTTGTTTAATTTAATGTCTTGTCTTCAAATAAGTACTGTCTTTACAAAAGGACAGGCCCCAGCCTCATCTCATGCCAGTAGGAGTAATCTCAATGGGACTATCCAGTTCTTTCTGCCTTCATACTGAGAATAGAAGATGTGTACTAAGCCATTGCTCCCAAGCTACATAAAACACAGATTCCTAGGCTCACTGCTGAAATGTAGCAAGTCTTAGGTGAGGTCTAGCAATCTATTTTAGGTAAAGGAACATCTAATTCTTATTATTAGAATAGCATGTAAACTGGAAATCTTACTACTTGTTATAAACTATAACTATAAACTATAAACTACATTAGGTTAGTTCATGAGTCAGAAAATATAGTGTTGTGTTCCAGGCATCAGCAGTCACCATCAGTTTGTGACAGAGTTATTCCTATTTTGTATGCCCCAAACTATTAGACATTTCCATCTTCTTTGTCATATGTCTGTCAACAACCTCCTACCTAGATGACTCATGCTTTTTCTGCAGCTGGAGGGGTGGTTTAAAATGATTTAATCAGAGATATATTATCCACAATGTTCAAAACACACACTGATTTATATGCTTTCTAAATTCCTCTTCTTAACCTTTATCAACTATCCCCTTCTTAGTAACTAAGCTTTCACAATCTTTCAGAGTTTAAGATATATCCACTCTTTCCACAAGCCTTGTGATTTTTGTCTAAGTCTAGAATGGTCTTTCTTGCATTATTTGGCTTTCGTTGCATCATTTGGCTCCATTTGCCACCAAGCCTCAGTTCTACTTTGTCTTCCTTAGAAAGGCCTAACTGCTGAAAAAGTAAGCTTCCTCCCTCTTTGATCCTTCCACTAAATATTTGTGGATAATTTTCAAAATAACCCAAAACTTCCATTAATGTATGTGCTCATTTTGTCTCCCCAAATAAAATATTTGATTGTCTTCATCACTCAGGTCTCAATGTCCCAGTGTTTCAAACAATCCCTACTCTGTGCTTGGCATTTAAAGAAAAGAAAAAAGAAAGAAAGAAGAAAAGAAAGAAAGAAAGAAGGAAGGAAGGAAGGAAGGAAGGAAGGAAGGAAGGAAGGAAGGAAGGAAAAGAAAAATCTTACTCAGTGAAAAAGCAAAACCAGGCCGCATCAAAACCAACAGGGAGAAATGAAAAAATCCCACTTTGCCTTCACAGCAGAGTAATTAAGAAAAATGCGACTATCTATTTACATCTTGTGATTCATGCCCATTCAAAGAATTTACGAGATTAGACATTTTTGCAAATACGCATTCTAAACACTGCATCTGCACAAAGGTGTCATGTTTTCTAATAATGAAAAAGAAACATCACAATTTATAAACACCATCTATACAAAAGAAAATCTGGGAAAATGTTCAATGGAGATTTTTGGGATACAATTTTTTGCATTGATTTAATGGAAGTTAAATTCAAAAGGTTTAAGCTATAGAAAAGTCTCAAGGCTCTGTATACATGTGAAATTAAAGATAGTTTTCATTTCACAAAGTGGTTGTGAGGCATTGACAGGCAATGAAAAGTTGAGAATGTCTCTCTGAAGTTGGTATGTAGCATGATTATAATAGTAATTGTTCTCCTTTACTTATTCCTACAATATGTTATACAGTACTTAACTGAGTGAAAGGTTGATCATTGACTCAAAGTTCCTTAATCACTTGTCATAGAGTTGTCAGAACATGATCTCAACAATAGGAAAATCCAACCAAAGATGTGATCTTAGCTTGGAGGAAGTACAAGTAAAAAAAAAAAATCTAATTTTAAGAGTACATTTGTACTTTCAAGATTCCCTATTTTGTCTTATTGCTATTATCTGACCCATATCAACCTCCTAGATGCAATGTGGTTAATCCTAAGCATAGTAGCAAATTCTATCTGTATTGAAGCAATGAAATGTATTGTCATTTTGCTATTGTGATATCTTGAATGAGCCTACATCCCCAATAGGCTCATGTATTTAAATACATAGTACCCTTTTGATGGTGGTATTGGGTGAGATTATGGAAACATTTTTTTTCTTTAATCTGTTAGAAGAAAAAGTGGGGAAAAGCCTTGACCTCATTGGCACAGACTTTATGAACAGAACACCAACAGCTCAGGCTCTAAGATCAACAATCAATAAATGGGACCTCATAAAACTGAAAAGCTTCTGTAAGGTAAAGGACATAGTCAACAGGAAAAAAAAATGACAACCTACAGCTTGAGAAAAGATCTCAACCAATCCTACATCTGACAGAGGGCTAATATGCAGAATATATAAAGAACTCAAGAAATTAAACACCAATAAACCAAATAATCCAATTAAAAAATTGGGCACAGGGTTGAACAAAGAATTCTCAACAGAGGAACGTTGAACGGCAGACAAACACTTAAAGAAATCCTCAACATCCTTAGTCTTCAGGGAAATGCAAATTAAAAGGACTGAGATTCCAACTCATACCTGTTAGAATGGCTAAAATCAAAAACTCAAGTGACAACACATGCTGAAGAGGATGTGGGGAAAGGGGATCCCTCCTCCATTTCTGGTGGGAATGCAAACTTGTACAACCACTTTAGAAATCAATCTGACTGACACTTTCTCAGAAAACTGGGAATAGTGCTACCTCATAACCCCACTATACCACTCCTAGGCATATATTCAAAAGATGCTCAAACCTATGAGAAGGTCACTTGCCCAACTATGTTCATATCAGCTTTATTCATAATAGCCAGAATCTGCAAACAACCTAGATGTTCCTAACCAAAGAATGAATACAGAAATTTTGGTACATTTACACAATGGAATACTACTCAGTTATTAAAAATAAGGAAATCATGAAATTTGCAGGCACATGGATGGAACAAGAAAAGATCATCTTAAGTGAGGTAACTCAGAAGCAGAAAGACAGGCATAAGTATCTTATAAGTGGATATTAGCCATATAACATCGGGTAAACATAATAAAATCTACAGATCTAAAGAAGCTAAACAACAAGGATGCTAGGGAAGATGCTTATTCTCATCCAGAAGGTTATGGAATCTTTAGCAAACACAGCCTTGCTAGAGGAAGCATGTTGCTGGTGGGAGAGGAGTTTTATGAATTCAGAGCTTCACCTCCCTTAATATTTGCACTCTCACTTTCTCAACATATTGCTCCTGCCACCTGCTATCATTCCTCCCCCTGCCATTATGTGCTCTCCTCTCTCTCTCTCTCTCTCTCTCTCTCTCTCTCTCTCTCTCTCTCTTTCTCTCTCTCTCTGGAAACATAAGGCAAAATGAGCTCCCTTCTATGCTATCTTTCATAATTGTACTTTATCACAACAAAAGAAAACCAAACTGATACAGATGTTTTCAAACAATAATTAATGAATGTGGGAGTAAAAAAACACGTAGACATTGGTATTTCTACTTAAGATACCTCAAAACTCCGGAAGCAAGCCTTATAGAATGCTTTCTGCTGATTCTCTACAAACATAACAATCTTGCTCTAGCACATATCTTCAGGAAGTAGAAAATGGGATCCAAAGAAACTCTTTCTGAGCGACATAAATACATGAAGCAAGGGATCCAATCAGTACTAAGCTTAGATTATTTTAAACTGAGAAGCTAATCCTGTACCTGCTAAGGTTTTAATTTTTTGTTTTTTCTGCTCGGAGCTCACGGAAATTGCCCCTTTCCTGAAGGAGTTGTCTTGCTTAGAATTCCAGTCACAGAGGCAGACATCCTGTGGCTGGTGTGGCTGGCAGAGATTCAGCCCTCTTGCTTCTCTGAGACATACTGGAATTATCATCATAATTCTTTACTTCCTATGGGTCTTCTAAGTCTTTTGTCACAACGCATTGAAACCTACCTTTATTCTTCAAAGTTCTGCTTCCCTTGATCTTTCATGGATGGCAAACCACTGTGGGCAAACATCCTCCAACAGGATGTTTGTTTTACTCATGTTTTACCATTCACTCCCTTTCCTGTAAACCAGGTCTAGCCCAATGGTTACCTTTTCTCTTTTCAGCATCGAACTCTGAAAATGAAATGACCATCAGGGTGAACTCTTAGAAGGAGGAAAGGGGAATATCTAACTTCTCTCTTGGATTAGTACTAGCCCTGAAACCTCATGTAGTTTGCTGGTCCTAAGAATAGTTTACAGAAAATGAATTGAATAAAACCAAGAAATCACTTCCTCATTACTCTGCTTCCAACAACTCTCATTTACGGCTTATTATCAATAAACAGGTTTAGGAAGGTGGAGTTATTTTTTTTTTTTTTCGAAGACTACATGGCAGTTACTATGAAAATCAGCCATTCACGCTCAGGTCTGGTAGGTTCCAGAACCTCTGCCTATATGATAGGGTCTGCCCTCTTCTCTCTGAGTGCTGCCTTGTTAATAAAAGAACCCACAGCACTTTGAGCTTGCTTTAAAAGAAAACCTTTTCAGGCTGACAGGCCTATCAGAACTTGTCACTTACAATTTATACCACACAGTCAGGTTGGGGCTTGTCAGCTCTACAGTAAAACCCGAATGGATGCTATGCCACTGTGCATTTGATGTGCTGGTTCCGTGGAGGCGATGACCATATTAAATACTTAATGCCAGTCAGGTTTATTTACTAGATCAACCTTTTTTTTCAGATATGTCCTTTTATCCCTTATGCTGAAGCCTCTAGAGCTCTTTGGGAGCCATTTGGCACTCCGTCCAACTGAAGTAGCTATTACCAGTGGCGACATTCCCCAGTCTAGAGAGAGGACTATTTATGAAAAGAAATGGGCCCAGTGGAACTTCAAGTTGAGAGAACAGAAGCAAAAAAAAAATTTTTAACTAATATTTAAAGATGAAAGAGGTCTTTTGCTCTTTCACATTTTGTTCTACATCAAAATATCATTTATAGTAGTCAAAGTTTTTTGAAGATTAATTCTGAATCTCCAGCTTTGATTCTTTTCACCCTTTAAAAAGGGGGGGATCATTTTTTTAAATGTTATCAAGAAAGGGGAAATTAAAGATATTTCAAAAAATCAGCTCCTTCCTAACTACCCCTGCCAACGGTTTCCATCATCACCCTCACACACATTAGCTATGTTTCTATTTTGTGTGCCTGCAGGATTGGATTCCCCCATTGGCTTGGAACTTGCCAAACAGGCTAGACAGACTGTCCAGAGAACACTAAGGATCTGCCTCCCTCTGCTTCTCCAGCACTGCATGTTTCAAGTTTTACCATGTCTTGCTTTATTTCAAAAATTTACGGAGGCTTGGGATATTGAACTTAAGTCTCACACTTACAACAAATACATTGCTGAATTTCCCCATTTCTGAATAATCCCCAACTGTGTATTTCCCCAGGCCCTATTCTGATGTTTCTTTTAGAACCTAGACTTTAGCACTTACTGTTACTTTCTCCATCCAGACTGAGACCCAGAAGCTTTGATTTCCTCACTAATACAGCATGTCTGGATTGCTGTAAAGGGGAGAAAAACTATAACATGGACAGAGAATAAAAGTGGTGGTCTAGCGCTCATGTCACGTGAGGAAAAGCTGAAAGACATATATCTCAAGATGTGTGTGTGTAAGAGTATGTGTGTGCATAGATAGGTAGATAAATAGATAGAAAAGTTAAGAGTAGAGGGCACTGTTAGAAGAGAGGGGTGTGTCCTCATAATGGAAATGTTCTATTCAAGCCTTTCCTACAGGTCACTCACTGTGGAAGCTGGCTGGTCTCTTCATTGTTCATACTTCCAATGTTCACACATACTCTTGAAGTGCCTTATCTACCACTACCACATTTGCCAAATACTACCATGTCAAAGATTCCTGTGGTATACGTCCCAGTGCTTGTTGTTACTCGAAACGCTATGGCATTGTGTGGCATATACAAATATGGGTGTAATATAGAGTATTTTTCCATTGCAACATAATGAGTAGTACTTTATTTAATACTGTATCTTTTGGGGTTTACAACTGCATTTTTCACATAATATATTCTCAAAATATTTTTTAGAAAAACGTTGTAAAATTTATAAAGGAAGGAAAGAATTGATACTAATAATTTGATCTAAATAATTGAAACTATAAAGGGCTACATGGAATTTGAATAATAAAAGTAGCAACAGAACAATTTTTTGTTTAAGTCTTATTCTTCAGTGTCTCTAACTACATATTTGAATTGAATTCCCTGCCAATAAAAGTATCCAAAGAGAGAGACCAAGGTAGTCTTTAAAGTCTTTATAATTGTTAGACTTGGACTCAAATAATTTCCAGTTGGTATGTCATATTTGACTTAGAAAATTTTACATTTTTCTTTATAGGAATCTAGAAGACCCATCCGTTTGTACTGTGATGTTATGGGCCGTCTACTCCAGAATACTCTTTTTCAGGCTGGAGAAATGGCTTAGGAATTAATAACACTTGCTGAGCACAAGACCCAGGTATAGCTCTCACAAAGTGATTCACAACTGTCTGGAATTCCAAGTTTTTATTGATGAGTTCATGGACCATCTAACTAATTCCTCAGCACTCATAGTCAAGACAAAACAACAACAACTTGCTAGATCCCATCAGAAATTAGTAGAGAAGTTTATCTGTTAATAGTCTATCCAGGCAAGGCTCCTAGCAGCAGGACTGGGACATTACACAGCCACAAAACCTTCAACCTACAATTTATCCTGCCTGGAAGACCTGCTATAACAAAGATGGTGCAGAACTTGTGGGAATGACCAACCCATGACTTATCCAATGTCTCCAGCTAAGAGAGGGAACCTTTGCCTGGCACTGTCTGGATGGCCAGGAAACAGAAGCAGGACAGCCCAGAGACCCAGAATAGAACCAGACAGGGCTGGCCAAAAAAAAAAAAAGTTAATGAAATGATTCCTAATAATATTTTGCTATACTCATAGACTGGTGCCTAACCCGACTGTCATCAGAGGAATATCATCCAGCAACTGATAGGAGCAGATGCAGAGACTAACAGGCAAACAGATGGAGCCAGGGGAATCCCGCAGAAGAGAAGAAGGATTGGAGGAGCCATGGATCAAGGACAGCAAGAGTGCATGACCCTCAAGATCAATTAAGCAGCATTCATAGAGGCTCACAGAAACTGAAGCCAAAAGCACAGACCCTGTATGTGTCTGAACTAGGCCTTCTGCATATAACTTACAGTTGTGTAGCTTGGTATCCTTGTGGAACTCCCCATAAGAGGAAAAGGGTTTGACTCTTGTCTGTGCTTGGAACACTTTTTTTTTTCTGGTATAAGATATTTATTGGATGGAGATGGAGAGAGAGAAAGAAGAGGGAGAGGGTGCTCTGACAGAGAGGAGAGAGAAAGCAAGAGAGTAGCAGGAGAACAAGAGAAAGGGAGAGAAGGAGGAAGTGGCAGAGTGGCCACTAGGTACCTGGCCCAAATGATGTCATAGGTACTACCATAGGACCATTGCCATGGCCCTAAATGTCACTAAGGGAAGGCCAGTTGAATTGCCAGAACAACATAACATGTCTTCCTTTTTGCTTAATTAAAAAATTAAAAAAAAAGAAATATGAGAAGCTAGGGAGGGGTAGAACCTACATTTATATACTTCAACTAGCCTTGCATGAGAAGCAGTCTAACATCCTCATTCCTGCTTGGAACACTTTTTCTCTTACTCAGTTTCCTCTTCCAGGATCTGTGCTTGGTCTTATTGTAACTTGTTAGACCATGTTCAATGGATATCTCTGGGAGGACTGACCTGTTTTGGAGGTAAATGGAGTAGGAGTAAAACTTGGGAAGAAGGGAAGTGGGGAGAGGGACTGGGATGAGTGAAAGGAAAGGAAACTGCCATCAAGATGTGATGTATAAGAGAATTGAAGGCCCACGCTTCTCTGAACATCAGAAACACACATGGTATGTATATATACATGCAGGCAAACACTCATGCATATTAAATAAACAAACAAACAAATAATGGAAAGAAAAGAAAATATTACTTTTTCTGACTTAACAGATAAGAGAGATGATCATCACAAATAATTTTTAGAATTAAAGGTTATAAACACAAATATCGCTGACTCCCAATATTGACTCACTTTCCATATACATCTGTAAGATTACAGAAAGAAATCAAGGATGAAGATAGAAGCCAAAAGAAACTGCCACCTTTTTCTGACAGTTAAATATTCATAATGAGGTCAGGGGTGTGTGGGTGCATAGGACTGATAGAAGATTCTACAGGATCCTAAAAGATCCCCCTGCCTGGGGGAAGGCAGGCATCCTAGACTGCAGCTGATGGACAGAGAAGCTACATAACTACATAACTTAAGCATGGGGACACCTGGCAGGTGGTATCAGCTGGTTACTGTACGTAATACAGTGTAAGTCAGAGAAAACCATCATTTCCAAAAGCAACTGAAACTGAGTCATCATCCCAAGTAGGACAAGGAAACAATGGCAGTAAAAACACGAAGGCAAATGAGATATGCTTCAAAGAAGATGGCAGAGAGAAAGCCTGAGATGATTCAAACAGCCAGGCCCAGCAAGCTGTAGAGGCTCCTCTGTACTTCTCACAACCACAAACATGCATATGAAGGGGGGGGGGGTCAAGTGATCTCATGAGCTGTACTGTGAAAGCAGAAGGTGCTTGGCATGAGTTAGGTAAAGTGTGAGGCAATTCCTCATCGGTCTAGAAAATAAAAGAGCTTTCCCATCCTTGCCCCTTGAAATCCATGATGTTAGAAACAAAAAAGCAACATTGTTATCCGCATCTTCTGCCATAAGAAAGGTTGGCAAACAACTAATTGACTACACTAATCAAGACCAGCTCAAGAGCAAGATGATCTGGATCTACTGAAAGAATTATAGTTATTCCAGGTGGGTACCACTGTGAAAGAAAAAAAAAAATCCTCTCTCAAGCATGTAGTATAATGTAAACATGATTAAATGGGAATGATCATGTTAAGTATAATGGAATCATACACATATTACATATGCACATACAGATATAATTATACATACAAAAATCTTCCTGTAAGTTTTTGGTTTTGCTGATGTTTTGCTGTCACTGTTCTTAGTGTTGTTTAAGAAATGATAAAGAGGACAGTGCCAGCTCATCAAGCTTGAGAAAAACATCTTCAGACCCTTCTAAAAGTGTTGGAGTATTTTTGTTTGTTTGGCTGTTTCAATTTATTTTTTAAATCTGTATGTAAACTGCCAACTTGATTAACTCTTGTTTTCATTCTGCTGCAGCTGGATAGGGGGTTGTGATGCTACAGAACATGCCAAAATCAGGAAAGAAACAATGAAAAAGTAAATAAGCCCTGCTTAGAATCTGAAAGAAGGCATTATTAGGCACAAAAAAAGGAGAAAAAAAAATGGCCTGCTGCATTTGTGCTCAGTTCTATGGGCAGAATCCCTGTAGCCAGATAGAGATCCGAAGCTATTGTCTCCAAATCAGCATTGGCTTGGCTTTGCCACAAGAATGCAAATTATGTCATTTGCTGCCATTGTGTGTCAATTAAAGATAAAATGTGAATTCTCCAGCAATATTCTTCTACTGGCACATCTGGATTCTCTAAAAGCTGTCGCCCAACTTTTTTTTTTTTTTTCAGATTTTTTTTATTATTTTTATTATTAATTACACTTTATTCACTTTGTATCTCCCCATAAGCTCCTCCCTCCTCCCCTCCCCATCCTACCCTCCCTCCCCCTTCTTCACACATGCCCGTCCCCAAGTTCACTGATAGGGGAGGTCCTCTTCTCCTTCCTTCTGATCTTAGTCTACCAGAATGGCTGCATTGCCATCTTCTGTGGCTTGGTAAGGCTGCTCCCCCCTCAGGGGGAGGTGATCAAAGAGCAGGCCAATCAGATTATGTCAGAGGCAGTCCCTCTTCCCATTACTATGTAACCCACTTGGACACTGAACTGTCAATTTTCAAAGATGTTGGTTGTTCCATGTTGGCTTCTTGCACGTGTGGCCTCAATATAGAGGTACATTATCTCAAGCTCCAAGAAGTGAGCCTCAAGCACAATATCTCAGAAGGAAGTTCACTGTCTCCTTCCCCTTCCTACTGAATCTGTGTTGATGGTACTTTTAGCCCCCAAATCACTGAGAGTTAGACTTGAGGTAGATTTTGTTCTCCTTTCTCTTACATTACTCAGAACAGAACATTGAATTCCATGGACTTTATTTTGCTATATCATGGTTTCTAATCTCTACCCAAATTCATATCCATGTGGGTTTTTTTGTTGTTGTTGTTGTTTGTTTTGTTTTGCATAAGTCCAAATCACTATTTTAAAAACCCTAATTGCTTTCCCTTCTTTTGCTGGTCTCCTCCCTATTATTTTTTCATGCTTTGGAAATTCGCTTCATGAGTAATATTCTCATTGTGGTACTCTCCCCTATCCTCCAAACATTCAGTAGCTTCCGAAGTGACAGATGTGGTACCAGGGTTAGATTGTCTGGGACACTCTGATTCACCTTAATGTCTACTTTGCCTACGGTCTCACTGTATATGATAGTTTGCTTTTGTTCTTTCAAAACCACAAATCAACTGTTTTGCTTCTCTATGGAATCTCCACTTACAATATCAAACATAATGATGTGTCATTTATGCCTTTTCTGCCTGATACAGTAGCTAACTCCACCATTGCAGGAATGCGTGTCTTGATTTTTGTTTTGTTTTGTTTTGTCTTGTTTTGTTTGTTTTGAAACAGGGTTTCTCTATGTAACCTTGACTGTCCTGAACTTGCTTTGTAAACCAGGATAGCCTTGAACTCACAGCAATCCTCCTGCCTCAGCCTCTCTGAGGGCTGGGATTAAAGGCATGTGCCACCATGCCTGACATATATCTTATTTTTATAATGCTTACATATTTGCTCACTAATCTCTTTTATATGGGTGTTTTGTT
Source organism: Psammomys obesus (assembly GCF_907164565.1). Lineage (NCBI taxonomy): Eukaryota > Metazoa > Chordata > Mammalia > Rodentia > Muridae > Psammomys > Psammomys obesus. The sequence goes on along the minus strand of NW_026595498.1, from coordinate 29,180 downwards.
AAACACTTTGCAATATTTTAATTGTTTATGAGAAGTTAATACAATCCTAAGAAAGTCAAAATAAATTCAGTTGAACATGTAGAAGATGTATAAAGCTGCATTATTATCTCTGAAATTTATTGCATGAATAGGCATCTAATAAAGATTTTGTGATAAATAAATTACGACTGAGTGAATCATATGTCAATCATTAGATATACATTTACATATATGGTGTATTTATGTATTTGCTGGCCAAAAAAAAAAAAAAAAAAACCTAGTATTACCTCCAATTTTTTTTTTCCAGAAAAATATAAAGCTATAACAACTTCTATTAGAGTACGGATATAGCTAATTCTATTGAGATGCCTTATCTTGTCTGTACAGCTGCATATCCCTGATAACGAAAATAATGTGCATTTGAGTCATACTTACCCTTTATAGGCTTATTCAACCAAGTAAATACCATTATTACCTATATTAAGAGCAAAATATGAAGGGGTTTAAAATGTTCCACCCTACTTTTATGGAACAATTTTGTCAGCTTGTAATTTACTTTCTATGGTATTGGTTGAATGAAGAAAATAATTTATAAGTCTGAATTTACCTTAACAAGTACTATGTAGACAATGTCTAGTCTCTGAAGACAGAAATGCAAAACTTCTGCTTCAATACTTAAGATTACTGCTGGGGCAGATTGACCTCTAATTCAATATCCACATATCACAAAATGAGATCAAATCTTCAAGGAAGCCTGCTTAGCATTTAATCAAAAAAAAAAAAAAAAAAAAAAAGAAAGAGAAAAAGAAAGAAAAAAAACAATTCACAGGCACTCTAAATCCTGTGATTAAATTCATAACAAATAGGACTTTAAAAGTTGCCTACAAGGCTTCAGTGATGGAAATCAACAAAGAACAGCTTCTCAGGAAACTAAGAATCTTTCATATAAATCACAGACATAAGTAGCCACCTACTGCCTGGCTCATGAAGAGAGATGGAAACAAAAAAGCTTGTACTCTGAAACAGCATCTTCCTTTGGAAAAAAAAAAAATTGGTTGGAGTTGAAATATATTTTCTTTTTAATTAAATTTTTATTTTTTATATTCATTACAGTTTATTTACTTTGTATGCCAGCTCTAGCACCCTCCCTCATTTCCTCCCAATCCCACCCTCCCTCCCTCATCTCCTCCCTGCCCCTCTCTAAATCCACTGATAGGGGAGGTCCTCCTCCCCTTTTATTTGACCCTAGCTTATCAGGTTTCATCAGAACTGGCTGCAATGTCCTCCTCTGTAGCCTAGCTAGGCTGCTCCTCCCTCGTGGGGATGGGATCAAAGAACCAGCCACTGAGTTCATGTCAGAGACAGTCCCTGTTCCTCTTACTAGGAAACCCACTTGGATACTGAGCTACGTCTGAGCAGGAGTTCTACGTTATATAAGCAAATCATGAAATTTGCAGGAAAATGGTGAGATATAGAAAGGATCATCCTGAGTGAGGTATCCTAGGAGCAGAAAGACACACAAGGTTTATACTCACTTATAAGTGGAGACTAGACCTAAAAGATAGGATAAACATACTAAAATCTGTACACCCAAAGAAGCTAAACAAGAAGGAGAACACAGGGTAAGATGATCAATCTTCACTTAGAAAGACAAATGGGATTAACATTGGAAGTAGGAGAAAACAAGAAATAGGACAGGAGCTTACCATAGAGGGCCTCTGAAAGACTCTACCTAGAAATATATTTTCTTAACAATTTAATATTTAATTCTCACAGATGACAGAACACTATTGTACTACGTGTTATATTTTGGAATATATGTCTATACATATACCTATATGCATGTAATAACAATTAATAAAAACAGGCCACAAATTTGAAAGAGAGCAAGGAGGATTATACAAGAGGGCTTGAGGAGAGGAAAGGAAAGGGAGAAATACTGTAATGATATTATAATCTCAAAACTTAAAAGAAAAGGAGTAAAGCTTAGAAAGGTAGACCAGTACATTACTGCTATTAAAATAAAGACATAATCTGGGATGAAATCCGTTTTCTTGTTTGTTTAGTTCCCAACTGATTCTTTATCCATAATTCCAGAATATAGGGGACATGGCCTTCTAAAAGAAGGAGAATCAAACTAAAGAGCTTCTTAGCCTATCCATATGATCTAATGGTATGATTTGTATAATTTCTACTTTTCCATTCTTTCTATATATCTCCCATTGGATGGTAAAACAGGAACTTTTCCTCCACACTGATTATTTATAAAACAGATCAATACACACTATTCCCTACTGGTCACACATGTATTACATGCCCTTACTTCTACAACTTTATAAGCATGCTAACTTTATTTTTAATGCTTGTCACATAAGAAAAATAATAGTTAAAAATATGGAAAAATTTTCAAAGCGTCCACAAATAATAAGTAACAAAATTAGTATTCTAGGATTCTGAGTCCTCACTCAGCAACCTGTCACTGTTTATGCTGCCAACAAAGGCAAGCTAAATGACACCTTCCACACATAAAGAGTGTCGGAAAAATAAGGAAACTCAAATCTCATCTCTGCCACTAGCTGGGGAGGTTATGGTTAGTCTACATTTATAAAGTTATGTTAACCACTCTTTTAACCTGTGCGATGAGATTATTAAAGGTGGTAAATGAGTATCATATTCCTGATATATAATAACACACCAGATAAATTTTGCTTCATTAAAATATGACTAGTCTGTGCTTTTTATTTTTTATACCTCTATCAGTGGTGCCCACAGCAATGGTCTCCTTGTAGGGATGGGGGCCTCTGATTCTAAAGGAAAAAATGCTTCACCTGTTCCTGTGGTAAATCACTGACAGATATCACACAGAAAATATAGGAACTTAACTATAGTGAAATTTTCCAACACTACACAGATGGAAAGGATAGAAAAATCAGCTAGATAATATAAAAGTGGTATTCATTATAGCTTTAATTAAATTCTGTTGGGATGTTTTAATCTTCCCATTTATCTGTCTTTGAAGCTCTGCTGTAAGGTCAGAAACTTAATCTAGCCATAAAAACTAAATAGATTGTGATGGCTCCCTATCAGAAAGCACTAATGCTCCTTGCTTATCACTGAAAAATAATCTTTTCTCTGTATACATCTCTCATGACTTTAGCAAGCAACCTTGCTTGTACTGTCTTCAGATTGATTTTGATCATTTATTCTGCCATATTTCCCCTATAATCTTATTTTTGCCCCAATTCATATTTACAGTTTTTAAAGCAGAACAGAAAATGTTTGCATGATTTTATTATATAAGATATTTGTTGTACTTATTAGTCCCTGTCTACATAAAATATTCAATATTAAAATAAATGCAATCTAGAAAAATTCCAAGAGCTATATAATTAAATCACTACATATTCTATAAACTAAAAATGCCACCATTTATATATATATAATATATAGTGAATATATATAAATATGTTCAAACAGATCTTTCATATGCCTCAGAGAAAATATTAAAAGTATTTTCTTCCCCATGACTTCTTGAGGCTAGAAAGCACTTTTATCCACATCTTTTTAATGTAATTTTTCTTCATCTATTTATTCCCTCATATATTACATCCCAGACCACATTTTCCCCTCCCTCTTCTCCCCCCAGTTGCCCTCTTCTATCTCCCTTCCATCCCCACAACCCACTCCTCCTCTGTTTTCCCTCAGAAATAGGCAGGCCTCCCTGACATACCAACCAAAGACGACATGCCAAGTTACAGTAAGACTAGGCACCTCCCCTCATGTGAAGGCTGGAAGAGGCAACCCAGTAGGGGTACAAGGGTCCCCCAAGCAAGCAAAAAGCTTCAGAGACAGCCTCCTCTCATATTATTAGGAGTCCTACAAGAAGAACAAGCTACACAGCCCTAGTGACCTAGGTCAGACCCATGAAGGGTCCCTGATTGTTGGTTCTATCTCTGTGAGCCCCTGAGCCCAGGTGAGTTGACTGCCTAGGTTTTCGTATGGTGTCTTTGACCCCTTTGCGTCCTACAAGCCTTTCCCCCCTTCTTCCACAGAATTCTCCAAGATCTGCCTAATTTTGGCTGTGGTTCTCTGTATCTGTTTCCATCAGTTGATGAAAGAAGCTTCTCTAATGACATTTGGATCCTAGGCTCCTGTATGTGAGTATTACAGAATGTCATCAGGAATCATTTCATTTACTTCTCTTTCCAGGCGTGTTAAGTTCTCTCCCTATCCAGCCTCTGGTTTCTGGCCCTCCAAGCAATGTCAGGCATGGACTCCCTCTCTGGTCATGAATCCCAACCTGGATCAATCATTGGCTGAGTACTCACACAATTTCTATGCCACCTTTACCCCAGCACATTTTACAGGCAGCACAAATTGTAGGTTGAAAGTTTTGTGATTGGGTTGGTATCTGTCAAAAAACCTTTGTCTACATTTTAACTCACAATCATAAAACATCCACTTTATATTTTCCTAAACCAAAGTGTGGTAGTTTGAATTAAGAATATCCCCATGGACTGATAGACTTAAATGCTTGTTCACCAGAGAGTGGAACTGTTTGAAAAGGATTAATAGGTGTGGCTGTTGGAGGATGTGTGGCTAGTGTGTTACCAGGGGTGGTTGAAATTTCAACCCCCCTCACTCCCTCCTCTCTCTCTCTCTCTCTCACTCTCTCTCTCTCTCTCTCTCTCTCTCTCTCTCTTTCTCTCTTTTCCTACTGCCTGGATATCAGGTTGTAATGTTCTCAGGTATTGCTGTACCACCATGTCTGTTTGCTTCCCACCATGATGATCTTGGACTAACCTTCTAAAATTACAAACAAGCTCCCAATTAAACTATTTATTTTGTGATAGTTGCCTTGATCATGGTGTCTCTTCACAGCAATAGAACAGTAACTAAGACACAGTGTGTCAGCTAGAAGGTATTCCTTGCCTTTTTGTATATCCAAATGCTGTCTTTCCTGTAAGACTTAGCTGTACATCTACCATTGCTAGTTCACTTTTCTTCTTTGAGATATGGCAGCAAGGTTAGAGGCAGAACTCCGAGTAATCTGTGCTTTAAGGAGCTTCCATAATACTATATTAGTACAAAGTCGTTGCTAGATAGCTTTGATGGAATTTGTTTAAACAGAGGTCATTGTACCATGGAATTTGCATTGCCCAGTTTTCAACCTAATGTTGCAATAAAAATGTGCAAATATAGAACCAATAAGCTGGCTCAGTGAGTAAAGACAGCAAGCCTGATACCTGAGATCAAGTGTTCAAGCACAAAGATCCAACTGGTGGAAGGAGACATCCAAGTTAACTTCTAACTTAACTCACTTACTGTAATATTATGGAAGCACATACACACCTATATACACTCACAAAATCTTTAAAGTACACATTTTAAAGTATCTTTAGTATTTCACAACCTCTTTGTGTTTCAAATGATGAATTTACAAACTACTGCAAATAATGAGAATACTAGAAAATTGAATGAGATAGCATTACCATATGCATTACAATTAGATGTCACACACTAATATTTGGTATTCTTCCTTTCTATTAATATTTTGTCAAGTTTTGGTATTTATTCAACCATGTTATTTTTGTTTTCAATTTTTTATTTCTTTTATTTTTTACTTAAAATTTTTATACAATATTTGAGCTTGTCCTCCAACCTGTAACAACTACTGTATCTGTCTTACTTTCCTGATCACCCAACTTAATAATCTCCCACTACTCCCTTTCCCTCCCCACCTCTTTCCTACTTTTTTTTATAATAATATAGGGGAAGCAACAAAAAAAAAAAGGAATCATTAAAAAAATTCTTTTAAATATCAGAACATTCAACCTACAAATTTATAAGACAGATATTTCTTACAAGCCCAAATTCACAGGCAACCTAAAATTTAAAACTTGAATTATTTTGTTAAGTATATTGCCTCGATTTAAATCAAAATTTTGGCCTTCAGACACAGGCAAGCAGCTGAGGTTTCTTTTCAACCGAGGCAGACTAGACCTCCAGGTTCTCCCAACTTTCCTAGAGAGCTCTATCTGTTACAGGGTATGGGGTATGGCCGGCAAACCCCATACTGTACCCTGAACTTTCCAGCCCAGGGGCAGGGGCTTCTCCTTCTCCACCACTATATAACCCAAACACTTTGGTTCAATGACCTAAAAGAGAATATTAATAAATCCAAATTACAAGTTTGGATAGGAAGAAGAAGGCAGTGAATGTGATATTAAAAAAAAAAATGCTAACAACTTTGCCATGAAGAAGTGCTATTTTCTTGACTAGATCCCTGACAAAATATATCAATGTAGTATAATGTACTTGTAAAAGATATTTTCCATTGAAAAAGCTGGTTAAGGGGCACATGGGAACTAGCTGCTTGTCTCCATGGTGATCAATCTGTCTCCATAGTTACTACAACATTTGTTTTGCACAAACTGTCACACAAAAGCTACAATTTGTCTACATTTTTGGCAAGACTTGTTTAATTGTTGTGGATGTTAGAATGCCCACTCTAGTGACACCGTAATTTTGAGAGTTGTTTTCTTGTGATCTGTGCCACTGAACATTTTATATATTTGTTGGCTATGTTTTCACATTAAGAAATATATGGTCACCCAGACAATAGTGGTACATGCCTTTAATCCTTTAATTCCAGCACTAGGGAGGCAGGGAGGCAGGTGTAACTCAGGGTGAGTTCTAGGACAGCCAGGGCTACACAGAAAAACTCTGACATGAGAAAATAAAGAGAGAAGGAAAAGAAAAATAAAATAAATATATAGTCAACTTGCTGTTTTTCTCACTGGGGTGAAGTGAAGGTTTGCCATCAAGCTACAGGTTCCAATCTTTTTCCTCGCATTCTGTAGCCTGCTTCTTAGTTTTGCTCAAGCTTTGCTATTCAGAAGCTTTAAAGTTTGATGTTTTCTGATTTAGCTATTTTTCTTTGCCTGTGCTTTGTTACATCTATTGTTATGCCAGGACAAATGGCACAAGAAGGTAAAACCTTCCAGTGTACATAATATCTCAATTATCTAATATGAATAAGGTAGAGAGCTCAAGAGAGCTCTATAACTGACATTTCCTCTATAACAATATTAAATTGCACACAAGGAAGATAAGAGAGTAGGTCAAACATAAGTTTCCTTACTACATAAAGCATTTAAAGCCTATGAACCCATGTCATTCTATCTTTCCTCAGTCTTTGAAGGAGTCTGGTAATTGGAATTCTGCCTCCTGGCCTTGGCAGATGCGGGTCTTATCCATAGTTCCATTTCTCAGAGACTGTCCTTGGCAGTCTCTGCTGGCGGGGTGCTCTGAGCCTGAGAAGTAGATAGCAAGCTCCCTGCAACCCTGGGAACCAGCAGCAAACTTTGTGTAACCTTGAGTGAATTCCTGCACGCCTTGCCAGGTGGAGCAGCTGTGTTGCTACTGTGAAAAAAAATCTGCTTGTACCTTTGCTTTATAAGTGTTGTTTGCCCATTCAGTAAACTGAGACTTGATCAGGAATCTGTCTTGTCTCCATTCTTCATTGTCTCTGTCCCCCAATTTCCACTCTCTCTTTCAGGTGGACCCTGTTCAACTAGCCCGCGGGACAGGTCAGTCTTCAAGCTGTATGATTACAGCATGTGCCTTTTACTATTGAAATCTTTCCTTGATTAAAAACTATGACAACTTAGTATTTTTTGTTTTCTATTTTTTTTTATTAATTACAGTTTATTCACTTTGTATCCTGGCTGTAGCCCCCTCCCTCATTTCCTCCCAATCTCACCCTCCCTTCCTCATCTTGACCCATGCCTCTCTCCAAGTCCACTGATAGGGAAGGTCCTCCTCCCCTGCGATGAGTAACTTTCTGGAAAATTGAAAGTGATGGTAAAAAGTAATAAAAATCCTCCTTCTGGATACACCGTCCTTAACAAAATTGGAAGTTATTACTGTCTGAATCTTATTACAATCTGCACTTTTCAGTTACAAAGAAATAAATTTGGATCAAATCATTTTGATTTTTATAATTAGCGACTTGGACATCTTGTACCTCATGCAATTTTGATTACCTATGGAGAGCCATTTCCCAGAATATCTTCCCACTTAGCGTTCCTTGGTAATAGGAGAAATGTCAGATCTGTCCAATTTTAACAAGTTCTGTTAAGAAGTATAACATTAGCAAAGAACAGAAGGTCAAATTTAAACCCACGATTACTTAAGCTGTCACACACACACACACACACACATACACATGGATGATGATGCTTTTGCAGCTCTGGAACTGATGCCTGCTCATTTGCCATAGGACGTCACATCAAACAGTAGAATTTGGAGTAAAAGATGGACTTATTTCAGTCCCCTAACCATTCAGAAACTAGAGAATATTTGTACTCGCCTAACAGTGCGCTAGAAAAAGAAACTTTCAAAATCCCGAACACATTCCCAGAGTTTCTGCAACTTAGAATGGTGAGTGCCTGTTCTCAGACTGAACACCTTGCTGTCCCCTCAAGGGCTCCCTTCTTCACAGGCTCTGGGACACCAGAAAGCTGGCCCCAGGTTTTAGTGCCAGTCTGAGTACACAGTTGAAATCTATGTGTAGAAGATAAGTTTAGAAGCCAGAAGACTCGACTTTGTTCATTGTACGTCTTTTTATGTTTCATTATTTTATATTTTGAACTATTTTCCATTTTATTATTACTTCTTTCTGTCTTAATACACTTTGAGGGGATCATCGTTCATTTGTTTTCTTTTTACATTTCCTAAGGTGAAGCTTTAGAAAAGTTATAGATTATTTTATTCTCCTATAATTATTTAAAGCTATAGATGTCTCCAGATTTTAATGTAAGCATTTAAGTTTTGCTCACAGAGTCTTACTGAGACGCAAGTGACAATCACAGAGCCTGTTTGGGTCTGACCTAAGTTGTTTGCTGCTCCTGTGAGACTTAAATGTGGGGCTGTGGTGTGCCTGTGACTTTTGCCTGTTTGGGGGCCCTTTTCCCCCTACTGGTTTGCCTCACCCAGCCTTGATATGAAGGTTTGTGCCTGGTCTTATTGTAACCTCTTCTGTAAGATTTGGTTCATATCGCTGGGAGGGCTGCATTTTTCTGAAGTGAAATGGAGAAGGATTGGATCTGGAGGAGAGGAGGGTTGAGGGACAGTGAGAGGAGAGAAGGAAGTGAAAACTGCAGTTGGGATATATGAGACAGGAGCTTGGCAAACAAACAAATAAAAATTTATCTGTAGGATACTTAGTTACATACCCAGTACTTGTTATATTATGTATGTTGTCATTCATTGCAAAAAAAAAAAAAACAAAAACAAACAAAAAAAAACAAAAGCAACACTTAAAAAATTAAGTTATTGAATATTCAGAAATTTAATTAAATGGAAAAATGTGTTTACTTTTAAGCTTATCTTCATTATGATAGACGTGGATAGACAGGTACAAAACATGACTGCCACAAAGACTCACCCACCTGTAAGATCACTCAGACTGAAAGGGGAATAGCGAAAAGGCTCTGTGCAAGTGGAACGTAGGAGAGCAAAATATTGAGCCAAATACACAAGAGTCCAAAACCTCTGAAAAAAAAAAAGTACATGGTTTTATGACTAAATAGTAATAATTTGTCAAAATGTTTCATAATCTCAGCATCAAGTCACAAGTTGTTTACAAGAGCCTCGTTTGACTTCTCAGTATCTGGGGTTTCTAAGTATCATATCAGTATTGATGGCCAATTGGTTATTTGCAGCAACCTTATATTTTAACATTTTAAACACTGAGAATTGTATCATGGTCCATCATAAAGCCCATCTGGATATAACATTGTTTACTGTACAATATTTCTTAAGAACAAATTTCATACCTTCAGTAATGACTGTGCTATGCAATATTTCATTCATTACATTAGATTCATTTTACATAAGATTTTTTTGCCTCTTAGCTGAGAGTTCCACTTTTCACTCATTATAAGGTTACTTTCTCCTACATATTTGAGCGTGGTCATAGCAAACATGGTAATTTTCTATGGTTTCCATAGCAAAGCAGTACAAACCTGACCTTCAACAAGACATACCATATCACTCATATAGAGTCATAGAAAACTCTCTCTCTAAAATGTTACTAACATTGTTTTCCTTAAGGTCTGTGAGGGGAAGCCTGTCTGTGCCCTCTGAACTTTAAGCAGATTCTGGGCCATCTTGGACATTCCCTAATTTCTAGACGCATTATCTTTTTGCAAGCTGTTCTCCTCATGTGCATGCTACTGTGTGTTCATATTTTCCTTCTCATAAAGATGGAGTTCATATTGTATTAAGTTAGTACACTAATCATCTAACTAAACATGATTAGCTCTGTAAGAAAGATATGGATTCTGTCCTGGGACCCGAGATTTTAGCATGCCTTTTGTGTGAGGGTACAAGTCATTTCAAAATGGCTTATTTAGAACTGTTGTCTGCTAATGGCAACATTTTGCTCATCTCAAAATATGTGTCTTTGGTTTCTGTTAGTTGTTTGGTGGCTTGGTTGCTTTTGTTGTTCTCTTCTTCTTTGAATACACCGTGTTACTGCATCTTAATGTGTCACTTGATTTCACTTTTTCCCTGGAATAATAAATACATAATAAAGACATTTTTAGGTCTATTATATTCTCTGAGAAGAAAAAGAAATTTGAATGGCTGAAATCAACACCTGTTTCATTCACTCTGGCTACTATTTGACCTGTCTTGTTTATTTTTGTTTTTGTTTTTGTTTTTTGTTTTCCCAGGGTAAACTCCATCATTGACCAGTAGTTTGTTTGTTTGTTTGTTTGTTTGTTTGTTTGTTTGTTTAACTAAAAGATATATTTCACTTATTCTTCCATTGAAAAAAATGCCAGAAGTTACTGTCTTAGAACAAAAGGAATCTGTATCAATTGCTAGACAAAATTTCCAAACACCAAGCAGTATACAGATTATAAATGATAGTTTTGGGATAGTGGGCATAGTGAGGCTCATAGTTGTTTAGACAGGACTGAAAACTACAATCCATCCTTGGTCATTATGGTATTTTTACTACAATCTCCTGTGTGCTTTATTTTTAAAATGTGGGTGAAGAAGCCATTAGGTATATTTGCCTTTCTTACAGTAGACCCTTGACACTAGTCTAAGACTCATATATACATCGACTCACAAACTATTCTGAATGCCTGCCTTCATAAATAGGTAATTTCTCTGGCCCTTTTCTCTACCTAAAATTATATTCATGTCTCAAGTAATGAGTTTCCTGGCACAGCTTCAAAATTTAATCACAGTTTTCAACATTTACTAAAGTTTTATCTCTCCCTTGTCAGAAATATTTCATAAATAAAACATTTTATAGCCTTGGATGAATTTATGAGTATACAAGAAAAGGAGAGGACAACCCCACTGCATCAAGATATGACAGACTAACACCATTCACTATCTCCGTAATTCACAGGTAGGTTTATGCTTCAGCAAGGCACTAGATTGTCACTGTATCAATTACCGAGTATTGTGGTTGTATAGATTTTTCCTGAATTATCTGCTACCAAATCATTGCTCATATATTGCCTGGCACAGTTGGCTTACAATAATATTCATTGAACTGCTTAATGAAAAGTTAAAATGACAGTGCTAAAGTTTGACTGAATTAATACATTAAAATAAAGTTTATGTTTTATGATAGTAATACTTTATTTTTCTCACTTATTTTATTTTATTTTTTAAATATTAGTGACAGTTTATTAACTTGTATCCCAGCTGTATCCCACTCCCTCATTCCCTCTCAATCCCACCTTCCCTCCCTTATCTTCTCCCTGCCCCTTTCCAAGTCCACAGATAGGGGCTGTTTCCTCCCCTTCCATCTGACCCTAGCTTATCAGGTTTCATCAGGACTGGCTGCAGTGTCCACCTCTGTGGCCTAGCAAGGCTGCTCCTCCCTCAGGGGGGGGTGGGAAGGTCAAAGAGCCAGCCATTGAGTTCATTCAGAAATAGTCCCTATTTCCCTTACTAGGGTACCCACTTGGATACTGAATTACCATGGGCTACATCTGAGCAGGGGTTCTAGGTTATATCCATACATGGTTCTTGGTTGGAGAAACAGTCTCATAAAAGACCCCTGTACCCAGATATATTAGGTCCTTGTGGAGCTCTGTCCTCTCCAGGTCATACTAACTCCCCCTTCTTACTATAGATTGTGACATGGCACTCTTAAAATATCTGCATATATAGGATTAGTTTCATAAGGTATAAATATTTTGAATGGGTGAGTTTTACAAAACATAATATAAATACACTTTAAAACACTATGCCCTTCTGATAATTTCTAATAATTTCTTCAATTTTTACTTGCCACACTATTTATTTCAAACAATCTATACAAAGATATATTTCAGAGAATACTATGAACCATAAAATTCTAAATTGTCAACTGAGTAGTTAATGAAGACTTTGTTTTTATTTTTTTTTTCTTTTTATTTTTTTGTTTTTCAAGACAGGGTTTTCCTGTGTGGCCTTAACAATCCTGCACTCACTTTGTAGACCAGGCTGGCAAAGAACTCACAGAGATCCACCTGCCTCAGCCTCCTGAATACTGGGATTAAAGGCATATGCCACCATGCCCAGCTGTTTGATGAAGACCTAACCATTGACTAAAGGCTGTGCTCCCATTTAGTGCACAAGAAAATTAACTTTCCTCAAAGGCATATTCATTTTGCCCCTTCTTTATATCTGACAACTTCATCTGTATACACAATGCATTATGATTATGTGCATCCCCATTAAACTCTCCTATGCCCCTCCCACACCCACTGGCCGTCTTTTTACTACATTGGGCTTCTCTTCACATTGATGTCGTTTTTGTGTAGACCCCTTACACGGAACCACAGCTTGCTGTGTTGATCACAGGAGTCGTGTCATGGCCAGAAGATAGTGTCTCCTAAACACCCCATCTTCACCTTCATTATGGCATATCAGTGATTCCAGGTTGAAGTTGATTTCAACAAATGTCACAGTAGATTGGGGAGTTGTTGGCTTTGTAAATTGATTTCCATCCTTTGACTCTTACTGTCTTTACCAATGGACTGCATATCTTGGGTATCTAGTTTTATCTACTTTATTTTAGTTCAGTAAGAATATTTGAGTCTTTTTATTGTGGAGTTGAGATCATTTACATTTAAGTTAATTATTGAAAGTTCATATTAATTCGTGTAACTTCCATCATTTTTTTCTGGTTGATTAAATGGCTATTTGGTCATTCTCCACTAGTACTAATAAGGGATGCTAATTTACTGGACTAGACATGATAGACTCCTTCTTGCACCCCATTATCCATCACTCCCATAAAATTTATTCTCTAATGTGTACTCAAAATTGAGGTGGTCATCTATCTCCTGCTTAGTAGTGTAGGTATGCCCTATTTTAGGCTTGCTTTGCCATGTCCTCATTTCAACATTAAACCAGCTTTGCTGGATATGTAATCTTGCTTGACAGTTATTTACTTTAGGTGCTCGAAATATGTCCATAAGCCTTTTTTTTTTTCCTGGTTTTTATTGGGTTGGAAAGCTATGATGACATTCTATTGTGTTTCCCTCTGTAGATAAAAGGTGTTTTCCAGTTACAACTTTCAGTATTGTTTCTTTTTTGTGTGTGTTTGACACCATGAGCATGCTATGTCATAGATTCATTTCTAGCCATGCATGTATGGAGTTCCACGCATCTTATGTTTGCAAACCCATTTCTTCCACTAAATTTTATACTATAATTAGATTATCTGTGGCTTTAGCTTTTCTTCTTTTCCAACCCTTTAAATTCTTAGATTTTGCCTTCTGTTCTATCCAAGAGATTGTGGATACTGTTGTCATGCTCATATTTGTTTCACTTTATTGTGTTGTGAATGCATTTCCTCAATCTTTTGCCCAATCCCTGACACTTTTTCTACTCCTTAGTCAAATCTATTGGTGATATTTTCTATTGTGCTTATCATTTGGTTCATTAGTTTTCATTCAAATATTTCTATTTTTTTCTCAATATCCTTGCCAAAATATTCTTCTGTGTTGCTGACTTTTTCATTCACACTGTTGATTGTCTCAGCTATCTTACTGGATTTTGTCTCATGTTGCTAATCTTTTTCAGACCCCATGGTTAACACATTCTTTGTCTCTGTCCACATTGGGATAAAGTAGTAAAGTTGAAATCTTTATATAACAGCCTACCTATTTCAGAGTAGTTTTATTCAAGAGTTAAAGATTTAAGATCACCAGGCCACAGAAGAAGACAATGCAGCCACTCCTGATGAGACCTTATTGACTAGGATCAGAAGGAAGGAAAAGAAGACCTCCCCTATCAGTGGACTTGGGGAGGGGCATGCATGCAGAGGGTGGAGGAAGGGAGGGATTGGGACAGGAGGAGGGGGGAACCACAGGGGGGATACAAAGTGGGTAAAGTGTAATTAATAAAGAATTAAAAAAATAAAACAAACATATTTAGAAAAATAAAAAATTTTCTGAAGGGGTCATGCATTTAGAGTAGCACCATATTAAGAATACTGCCCATTATACTTTAGAAAAGGCAATATATGTTCAGTAAAAATAAAAAGGTAATTTATTGATAAGATAACCTAAAATTTATTGACAAAATAATCCAAAATAATATTCTACAATTAGATACAACAATATACAATGTCAAACAATATATAATATACAAAGTCAAATCTTTATCATCTTAATCACTGCCCTTTCTGATCCTTATTCTGCTAGATTTTCTCCTGTTCTATAGTTCATTTTATCATAAATACTTAAATTAATTAATACCATCAACTGTAACCTGAAATGACATTCTACCATAATCCAAATTTATATACGAACCCATGGCTAGAATTCTAATTTCTCACTCTGATTCAGCAGTCTTTACATCCAGAACAATATTCTGAGATAAAATATAGTTCACTAAAAATTCTAGTGATCCTAAATGTGCCAGCTTATCATTGTGTAACTGGAAAGTCAACTGGTGGACAAGATTGATCAGTGAACCCAGAAGGCCAAGACAGAGTTAGTGAAGTTCAAGGTCATATTTTTGAGCTGTTTCACATCTCCAGCTGTGATTTATCTACTTCCAAACAAGAGTTACTGTTTCTATTCTAATGATTTTTTTTTATTTCTCCTCAGATCTATAAAGGCGAATGTAAACATAGCCATTGAACAAATTTTCCTTTGCTTAGCCAATCTCTCCAATTCCCTGATTTTGTATTTCAGTGAACTAGTTTTCTTTTTCCTCATCTATCTCCAACAGATATATTTGAGAATTTTTTTTCCTTGCTGGTTGAATTATGTCCTACAAATTAATACTCTATGTTTTTTTTCTTTCACTTTCATTTATCTCTTAATAATTTGTTCAGACTATATACTTCTTAATCTTCCCAATTCTTCTCATCAGTAAAGAGCTTCAATTATCATTCAAGAACTTCTATTCTCTAAGATTTCTTTGTGAATATTGTCAGGAAAAAAGCCCATTTCCTTAACTGATTTATCTTTCTAATTCAGGATTTTGGGAAAGTTGTGGCCTGTGAAGTCATGTGTGTACTTCATGGCTCAGAACACATCCTTAGATAGAATCATGGACAATGTGGATACTTAAAGTAAATCAAGCAAATACAACTTGTTTTCCAAATAATTTCTGGTAAGCGTTTTGAAAGAATCAAATCACTTGTTTTGAACGGCTACGAATTCAGGAGTTCTGAAGTATTACTTGTGTCTCACCACGTAAACTGAGATTTCATATTCATTGTCAACTTGACTGGATAGAATCACACATCTAGCTCTGGCTATTAAGTGTTTCCTAATTAGTTTAGATGTGGGAAGACATAGTCTCAATGTGTGTGGCATTGAACCATGGGACAGGGCCACAGACTGCATAAAAACGGGAGAGCTAGTTGAGCAGTAGCATTCATTTCTCTCCACTTTCGGCAGATGTTGGGTGACTATCAGGTGCCTCCAACTGCTGCCTTACTCTCCTTGCCAGAATGGACCATGTTCCTTCAAACTGTAAGCCAAATAAATCCTTCCTATTTTAAGTTGCTTCTTATCAGGTATATGATCTCACCAGGGAGAAAAGTAAATAATATACACATATAATGACTAAATGCCATGTTGTATACTCCACAGAGTCAAGGAACAAAAGAGGACACTAATGAAAAATTTATGAAGTCTGTGTATTCTTTATTTTTTATATTAATTATAGAAATTAATACACTTATATTAATTTATTCGTTATTTCCATATCTCATGATAATATGAGGTATTAAGTGTAAGTGGAATGAATAGAAAATATGCATAAACTATTTCATGTTTATAATCTTTCGATATATCTAACATTATTGCAAAGCAAAAAGTTTCACTAAAGTAGAAGATTCAGATAAGAAAAAGGCACAATCAAATTAGATGTTAAAAAATAAGTGAAGATCAAATCTTAGTCAATGGTTTTGACATGGAAAAGAAAGGTCATCACAGCAGGAAAATCTTTAATCCCAGTTTTTAATATTTAATCAAAAAATAAATTTAGAATTTTCTTTACTTCTCTACACTACACCCCACATATCTACCCTCCCTTCCAAAAAAAAAAAATTGCGTGACCTCTTCTTTTTTTAATTATTTAATTTATTCATTATTACTTATTACATTTTATTCACTTTGTATCCGGGCTTTAGCCACCCCCTCATCTCCTCCCAGTCCCACCCACCCTTCTTCTTCTCCCCCTGTGCCTCTCCCCTAGTCCATGGATAGGGGAGGACCTCCTCCCCTTCTATCTGACCCTCGTCTACCAGGTCTCATCACTAATGACCACATCATCTTCCTTTATGGACAGGCAGGGCTGCACCCCCCAGGGGGAGGTGATCAAAAAGCCAGCCACTGAGTGGTACATAGTCACCTAGCCATGTAATATAGGATATTAGCCATATAATATAGTATAAACACTCTAAAATCTATAGTCCTGAGGAAGCTAGACAGCAAGGAGGACCCTAGGAAAGAGGCAGAAACCTCATTCAGAAGGGCAAAGAGGATAGACATCAGAAATAGGAGAGGACAGAGAACAGGACAGGAGCCTTCTACAGGGGACCTCTGAAAGACTCTACCCATCAGGGTATCTAGGGAGATGCTGAGACTCACAGCCAAACTTTGGGCAGAGTGCAGGGAACCTTATGGAAGAAGGGGAGACAGAAAGACCTGGAGGGCACAGGAGCTGCACAAGGGGACCAACAGAACCAAAAACCTGCACCTAGAGGTCCTGCAGAGTTCTGTACTCCAACAAAGAATGATACATGGAGAGAACCTAGACCCCCTGGTTAGATGGAGCTGATAGGTTGCTCAGTTTCCAAGTGGGTTCCCTGGTAAGTAGATCAGGGGCTGTCTCTGTTGTGGCCTCTTCTCTAACCTTAGTTGTTGAATATGCATTACACAAATCTACATATAAATACAACCAGCTGAGTCTGTTCAGCATTTCCTGATTGTTTATGTTTCTAGGGAGGACCATTCAATATTGGATAAACAATCCAGGTAATCACCCCTGAGGAAGACTCTATCTTCTTCTCTCAGCAATTGTTAATTGCCTGTAGTTTTTTTATCTGCAGGTGGATCCCTGTGGGATTTCCCCATCTATATCAAAATGCCTTTTTGAATCAGCGTTAACAGTTTGAATATGCTGATGAAAGAGGCAAGCCTTGGAGGGCACAGTTGCTCAGACATTTCAAAGTCCAGGGCAAAAACTTCATGAATAAAAATTAGAAAGACCTTATCTTTGTTGACAATGTACTACCAGCAAATATTAAGACTAAATAACTGTGCACTTACCCACCAAACATTTAAGTAAAGCAATTTTTGCCAAGGCCAGAAGTTCCCTGATACACTGTGGCTGACCTTAGTTATAAAAATAAATACTGGCCTGAGATCATTAAGAAGGTTTAATTTTCTTTATGGATCTTTTAAGAAGCACTTAAATTGACCTTTAAACATTCTTCTCCCCTTATATTTTTGGTTGCGAGCCTAGCCTTTAATAGATGAGCCATTTCTCCATCCCTAGTAAGGGGGCCAGGAGCAGTCTCTGACATCAACTTGGTAGCCTGCTCTATGTTCACTTTCCCCTCATGGAGTGGCGTTACCAGGTCACAGAGGAAGAGGATCCAGGTGGTCCTGGTGAGATTTGATAGGCTAGGGTCAGAGTAGAGGAGGAGGACTCTCCCTTTTCAGTAGACTGGGGGGGGGGGGGGAGGAAGAGAAAAGGGAGGAAGAGTGGGTCTAGAAGGAGATGAAGGAGGGGGTTAAAATTGTGATTAAAAGTGAATAAACTGTAAAAAATAATAATAAAATAAAAATGTATAAAATATATAAAAGCAGAAAAAATACTCTTCTCCTTTTATGTTATAAAATTTAAAGGTCTTTAGGACTTTCAATCACATTATTCAAAATAAACTTCCTTTGTTGTTTTTTCCACTTAACATTTAAAGTCTAATAACATTATGGTCACTGACAACCCCCAAAAGTCTAACCTATTTTTACACATGGATTTCTTTGCCTGAGTATATGTTCAGAATAGCAACTGAGTGCAGTCCAAGAGCAGTCGGGTCCTGCAGTGTGAATCTAAAATGCCAGCCTTGTTCTCACAGTCCACCATCTATAAGGTCTTAGATATTCTGATCAATATCTAAGTAATTAAAATTGCTCATGATCAAAGTTCTGACTTGTGCTTTGGTTTGTGAGTGAAAACAATCATTGGTGTTTGTACAGCAATACCACTCCCGCCTTCCTCCTGTCCTTGGTTCGTGCTGTGTCTGCTGTGTCAACCAAAGCCATGCTGTAAGTTTTCTTGGCTCCTTCAGCTGATTTTCCAAGCAGTGCTACCCTTTCCCCACTTCTGTTCTGCTTCTCAAGTTGTTTTCCCATCATCTTAAATCTGCTAATATTTTACTGCTTTGGCCCTCTCTAGTTGACCTTCTTTTTTTAAATCTTTAAAAAATTGATGAATAAAACCAGTAATCTAGTGGTGCATTTCAAGTGTTTGCAAGGAAAATGTGCCTTTTGATTTACTCAAAGTCCCTCCCAGTCCTCCTAATCCTCTCTTCTTCAGTGAGTCCCATCATGCTGTGAGCCTCCACTTTCCCATTCATAAAAAAATAATAGATATGTCCTTCAGTGACAAAATCTCTCTGATTCCTGATGAGGGTTATATTTCTTCCTCTGTGTATACATGATGAAATGCCTGTCAAGGGACTCCCACCACACAGTAAAGAAGGTCACATGAAGAGAAACAAATAGAAATACATTCTGCGGTTATATTGAATCTTTACTTTTAGTGGTAGGAAAAAATGAACATTTCAATAAAAAAAATCCACTTAACAGTATTGTTCATAGCCATGTGATGATATGAAAGAACAACCTATTTAAGAGTAAGTTGAAAGAAATGTATAAATTGATCTAACCTCTTGCTTGTTTTGAAGTCCAGAGAATCTATTGCCACCCTGAGCACAAAGCACGATAGCATCAGTCTTCTAGCGTCTGAGGGTCTCTTCACCTGACTCTGAAGCACACTGAGATCACAGCTGAAGTCCTCAAAACCTAAAAGCACTCTGTGAGCACCATTCAACACAAATAAGAGAGGAAGGGAGGGAACATGGGAAGGGATGGGGTGAGAGAAAGAAAGGGTAAGATCATTCAGTAGCTCACAGTTTCTTTAAAAATTAAATTCACCATGTCATCTAGACACCATCAGTATATCTCCCAATCCCAGGTTTTAAAGGGAAATAAGAAAAAGTATTGAATATTTTCCAGGTGACTCTCATAAGGATATCATTGTCTATGTTGTTACACTATGCAGGTATTACTTTTAGTAGTATATATGAATCAGAGCATAATTTATTCAGCATTTAATACTGTTAAGCATTACAATAGCAACTAAGATTTTCCTTCTTAGATCTGTCCATTTCTGCCAAGGTGAGATAACACAAAGTTTGCCAACAGTGTTTACTGAATTAATAGACTAATAAAATAAAGAAAATAAAAAAGTTTGCAAATTTTGTGAGGTGGCAATTCATATTTTCTAGTTTGGTTTGCCATCTCTTTTCAGCGTAACTGAGCAGACATTTTATTTGCCTCAACTTTTCACTCAGCATGAACTTGCATACTGAAGCATAATAAATAATGTATAATAGCATAATCATATCAAAGTAGAGTAAAGATCAAAGCCTAAAGAAAGAGCTGTCCAGAATTTTGCATAATCATATTAATCAAAGATGAGAATACAGGATAGTTGTGTTGATAAAAAGAACTAGAACTACATTCATCTGTTGTATTCTGTTTTATCAATTATGTATTTCTTTCTTTTAACTCAACAGATTTATACATGGAAGAAAACCATAGCATGCTACCTTTAAATAGAAGATGATAAATAGTGTAAATCATTTTTACCAATTAGAAAGATAAGTTATAAAGAAGTGGAATATTCTTCTATAGTCAAATAAATACCAAGCCACTTTTCCAAGGTTCAACACAAATTAGACCAGTTCCAAACTCATGGATTAAACATTCTACCAGACCATGGTTGTGCTTATTTACAATTTCTAGTTTTATGGCTTTCAATAGACTTTGTTCTGTACTTGTGTTTTAACTATGATATTCCATGGGGATTTTCTTTTCTAGTCTTGTCTGTTTAGTATTCTGTGTGCTTCTTTTGTATGTTTAAGTGTGTCATTCCTTAGTTTGGGAAAGCTTTCTTTCATTATCTTGTTAAAGATCTGATCTATGGTATTGATTGAAAACCTTCTCACTCTGCTTATAGATCCATTAAAAGTAAAAAAAAGAAAGAAAGAAAGAAAAGAAAAGAAAAAGAAACTTACAAAATAACAAATATTTATTGTTCTTTATCCATGAATACACAAATTCAAGGATTTTCACAGATGATATCTGATTTAACACCTTAACTTTGTGAAATAAGTTGCTTTATGTCAATACGTCATGGGAAAAGAAACAAAACTGGTATCTTCAGGACTGGCTACCATGTCCTCCTGTGTGGCCTAGCAAGACTGTTCCTCCCTCTGGGGGGAGGAGGGTTAAGGAGCCAGTCATTGAGTTCATGTCAGAAATAGTCCCTGTTCCCCTTAGTAGGGAACCTACTTGGTTATTGAGCTACCATGGGCTACATTCAAGCAGGGGTTCTAGGTTATATCCATGCATGGTCCTTGGTTGGAGAAACAGTCTCATAGAGGGCCCCTGTGCCCTGATATATTTTGTCCTTGTGGAGCTCCTGTCCTCCCAGGTCATACTAACTCCCCCTTCTTTCATATGATTCTCTGCACTCTGCCCAAGATTTGGTTATGAGTCTCCACATCTGCTTTGATACACTGCTAAGCTAGGGTCAGATGCAAGTACTCTAGCAGTGGACTTGGACAGGGGCAAGGAGGAAAAGAGGGAGGGAGGATGGGATTAGGAGGGAATGAGGGAGGGGGCTACCGATGAGATACAAAGTAAATAACCTTTGATTAATATAAATAAAAATTAAAAAAAGACAAAAACAAGGCTAACTGGGAACAACTGTTGTTTATATAAAGTGTTTTTAAATAAAGTTATAAAAATGAGACTTTGAAAAAAGTAACAAAACTGAACAAAAGTCACGTAGCCTGTTTATAGCTAAACATCTTGTAAGTAGCTACAGGGATTCCATAGCATACTAAATATACTAGAGAAACCAGGTATCTCCAGGAGCTGTGTTTATAATGAATTGTGCTCTGTGGTAGTAATTATTTGTACCCATTCTTCTTTTTACCTTCTACATCTAATGATGAGGACCACCATGTAAAAAGATTGGAGTCATCTGCTGTAAGACCATTGAAAAGTTGTCATTCCGCAAACCCTCTTCTTCAACATTTTGCTCTCATTCTTTCATATTTTAAATCCATGTTCTAAGCAAGTACATTCTCCCATCCCTTCTTCAGTCCAAATGTATTCTGAAAAACACAAGTATGTATCTCTCTCTATCCTGGATAATCATTTGTTTAATATAGACTGTGTGCTCTGAAGCCCTGAGGAATGCACTCTAGATCCACATACATAATGATCTTTTGCTAGACTACAACTGTATCTATGATGTTTTTAGCAAGGTCCAACCCTTGGAGCTTCATAGTCGACAATCAAAGTGATTTGAAAGCAGAGTGATTTCAACTGCCCCCAGCTATCATATATAAAGCTGTTCTTCCTTCTTACCTGGCCAACCACAGTGAAGGAACCATCACAAAAATGAACATTAAAATTTTTCAAGACTATTTTTATTGCTTAGTTCCAAAGCCATGCTAGTTTTTAAGTGCTTATGATCTCATAACTCCACTGCCTAGTGCTAAAAAGTTACATAACCCTGAAATTTGGGGCTGTCTGAAATCTCCAACTTCTCATGCATGAGCCTGTCTTTCAACAATTCCCATATATCACTTCATCATAGTAGCTCTACTTCATAAATATATTTCAAATATGCTCCATTTTTCTAATTTTAGTACAACAAAAACTTGCTGTCATCATCCATAGGCATGTATATATATTAATTTCTTATTGCTGTCATAACAAAGTGCCACATACTTAGCAGCTGAAACAAATACAATTTTTATATGATTTTATAAAGTAACTTACTGGTTTAGAAAAAGTGGCAGTAGTAGGTTATTCTGTAGGACCTATAACTTCTCCATCCACAGATAATTATCTAGATTTCCATTACTAAACATAAATTCCTTCCTATGGAGTGAGTTTTAAACACAATTTTAGACAGACATCTTTCATGAGACTCCCTAAGCCAAAATCAAGTCATCAGCAGATGTTCCTTCATGTAGACTTCATTCCCATATCATTCCCACCTTCTTGAGGACACTAGTATTTATAGATTGTGGTCTCTTTTTTAGTCTCCAAAGTCACAGGTAAAGCATTTCTTTAATGATTTATTTGTTTGTGGTTCACCTTTCTCTCATTATAGCCAAGGAAATTTCTCTACATTATGGTATCTGTTTGATTAAATCACTCCAGTGGAACAATCTGAGCTAATCTCACATTCCAAGCTCTTTAACTTACTCTTCTCTGCATCCTATATGCAACTGCAAGATTCCTGAATGTGTCTTAGACATGGAGAGGTCATTAATCTAGACACTTTTGGGCAGTGTCTAGATCTTGCCTCTTGAAAAGAACTTGCCTAAAGTCTCTCAGTATCTTCTCACAAATATTAAGATAAAGCACCAAGTATGTTGGCTACAGTAACCTCAGGAGGGTAGCACACAGGTGGAGTCAATTGTTCATGGTGCACATTCATTTAAATGCTTAAATTTATTTTGAATGACCAAATGAGATCAGTTCTGCTTTTATTTGATCATAAATCCATTATTTGCCAACATGCAGATCATTAAATCACTTAAATCTTAGCACTTTTTCAAACTTTTGTTTTAATTTTAAGTATTCTGGGCATCCCTAAAAACATGCATACACACACACACACACACACACACACACACACCTGAGGAATGCTACTCCCTGTAGCTTTTGAGGCTCCCCTGAGGGCAAGCTGCCTGCTACCTTCAACTCTAAACACTGAGCCATACCCTCCTTTTACAGAAAACTCAGCCATCTTAAACTCTTTCATTTCATACCCTGAATATCTAAATAAACTAATCAAGACAGCAGACCCTGACTAAAACGCTCAATCCCCATCCCGAAAGGCAAAGAGGATAGACAACAGAAGAAGAAGAAAACAGGAAACAACCTAGGAACCTGACACAGAGGGCCTCTGAAAGGCTCTGCCCTACAGACTATCAAAGCAGACACTGAGACTTAAGGCCAACTGATGGGCAAAGTGCATGGAATCTTAAGTAAGAAGTGGGAAATAGTAAGATCTGGAGAGGACAGGAACCCCACAAAGAGAGCAACAGAACCAGAAAATTTGAACACAGGGGTCTCCCCAGGGACTCATATTCCAACCAAGAAACATGCATGGAGATAACCTAGAACCCCTGCACAGATGTAGTCCATGACAGCATAGTATCCAAGTGGGTACCATAGTAATGGGAAGAGGGACTGCCTCTGACATAATCTGATAGGCCTGTTCTTTGATCACCTCCCCCTGAGGGGAGAGCAGCCCTACCAGGCCACAGAAGATGACAATGCAGCCATTCCTGATGAGATCTGATAGACTAAGATCAGAAGGAAGGAGAGGAGGACCTCCCCTATCAGTGGCCTTGGAAGGGGCAAGCGAGAAGAAGGGGGAGAGAGGGTGGGGCTGGGAGAGGAGGAGGGAGGGGCTTATGGGGGGATACAAAGTGAATAAACTGTAATTAATAAAAAAAAACTCTTTCAAACACAGCAAAAATGGCCGTATCCCTAAACATTAATAGTACTTTTATTTGTAATATTGGAGAACTAGACACTACCACGATATCAATCATCATAAGACTGATTAAGCAGACTGTCACATACCACAGCACAATACTTCCCAGCCATCAAAAGCAACCTGTGGGTACATACGCGACGCTCCAGATAACTGTGCAAACAAAAAGAGTCCAGTTTTCCTGAAATTTCACATACTACATGTTTTCTCACATAATTTTAAAATAATAAATTTATAAATGGCTACCAGATTAGAAGCTCCTGAAGGAAGAAAGGGTACGAAAGTGATAGGAAATAAAAGGTTGATAAAAAGAGAATGGAAATTATTGTATGATAATGTGTGGTACGTTGATTGTATCACTGAAACTATGATAGTGATGTTATCTCATCATAATTTCCTTTTTTTCCTCTTTTCCTTTTGTAGTGAGAGAGTCTGGCTGTCCTGTAACTCAGCATGTAGACCAGGATGGCCACAAACTCAAAGAGATCTTCCTTTGCTTCCAAGAGCTGAGATAAAGGCATGCACCAACATATTGGGCTCTCTTTTTTAATGTTTTTTAACTCTATCTATCTATCTATCTATCTATCTATCTATCTACCTACCTACCTACCTACCTATCTATCATGCATATTGCTGTTCTGTCTGCACATTTGTGTACCACATGTGTGAATTGTTGTTGTCCAAAAGAAGTCACTGTATTCCCCAGGAATGATGTTATAGACCATCGTGAGCTGTCAACTGGGGCTAAGAACCAAACCAAACCTAGTTCCTCTAGAAGAGCAAGCAGTGTTCTTATCTGCTGAGCCGTCTCTCCAGCTGCATTAAAATTTGTAAGATGGTATAATGATTTTTTTCAATTGTTGGTTATTTTTTATTTTTATTAATTACAGTTTATTCACTTTGTATCCCCTCTGTACCTCCTTCTGTCCTCCCCTTCCAACCCCAACCTCTCTCTTCCCTACCCGTGTCCCTGTCCCAGTCCACTAATAAAGGAGGTCCTCCACCCCTTCCCTCTGATCCTAGTCTATCAGGTCTCATCAGGAGTGGCTGCATTGTCTTTTTCTCTGGCCTGGTAAGGCTGATCCAAGTGGCCAAAAACACTTAAAGAAATGCTCAACATCCTTAGTCATCAGAGAAATGCAAATCAAAATGACCCTGAGATTTCACCTTACACCCATCAGAATGGCTAAGATGAATAACTCAAGTGACAACACATGCTAGAGAGGATATGGAGAAAGGGAAACCCTCCTCCACTGCTGGTGGAAATGTAAACTTATACAACCACTTTGGAAATCAATCTGGTGCTTTCTCAGACAATTAGGAATAGTGCTTCCTCAAGATCCAGCTATACCACTCCTAGGTGTATATCCAAAAGACACTCAAGTACACAACAAGGACATCTGCTCAACCATGTTTGTAGCAGCTTTATTTGTAATAGTCAGAAGCTAGAAACAACCCAGATGCCCCTCACTTGAGGAATGGATACAGAAATTGTGGTACATCTACACAATGGAATATTACTCAGCAATAAAAAACAAGGTATAATGATTTTTTTTTAATGAAGTAAATAGTACATAGACTTTGAGAATGAACACTATTAAAAAACGTACTCAAGCAGATGCTGAGACTCACAGCCAATCTTTGGGCAGGGAGTCTTATGGAGGAAGATAGGGGTAGGAATAGAGGAACATGGAGGGAACAGGAGCCCTACAAGGAGATCAACAAAACTAAAAGATCTGAGCCCAGGGAGTCCTGCAGAGAATGATGTACCTATGGAGAACGATGCCTGGAGAGGACCTAGACCCCCTGTGCAGATGGGCAGCTCAGTCTCCATGTGGATCTCTGAATGAGGAGAACAGGGGCTGCCTCTATCATGAACTCAGTTGACTGCTCTTTGATCACTCCCCCCTGATGATGCAACCTTGCCAGGCCGTGGAGGAAGAGGATCCTGGCAGTCCTGATGAGCTTAACAAGCTATGGGCAAATGGCAATAGTGGAAAACTTTTCATTTCAGTGGAGAAGGGGATGGCAGGAAGAGAGAGGGAGGGTAGAACTGAGGAAAGTTGAGGGAAGGGGTTTCAGTTGGGATATATAATGAATAAATTGTGGAGAAAAAAATTAAAAATGTATTCAAAGAAAAACAGGATAAACAAAAATAGCACTCCAAGAGGAAGGTACTGGTGTAAAGATCAAGGAAATTTTCCTCACTAGTGAGCCCTTGCCAAGTAATTCAGGACAATTCCTTTATTTTCCAAAACCTTATTCTTAGGAAGGATTTTACCAGAACTGTTTATCAACTCTTTCAGGATATGTACAACAAGTTTCAGTTTTGTTTTTTTCTTTTCACAAGAAAACATTTTCTGGGATATATCTTGTATCAAAAAATTCAGGAATGTAAAGGATAAAAGGCCCTCTTCACAACTCACATTCCATTATCAGTGTATTCATTTCCTACAAAGCAGAGCCCCTGAGTTATACCAAGAACATCAAACAAAAGAGAAAAAAAAAAAGGAGGCATTTCCTCCATAAACTGCTAAGTACTTAAAATTTCAATTTGATATTGGGAATTATAAAATAATTCTAATATTTTATAAGCAAAACATCGTTTTCATCTTCTCAAAGCAAACAAGTTTATTTTCTAATCGAAAATAGATCTTTCCCATACAGTATGTTTTGATTATGAGTTCCCCTCACCCACAGACACATATGCATATACACAAATCTGAGAAAAGCACCAAAACAGAAAACA
Organism: Psammomys obesus; assembly: GCF_907164565.1. NCBI lineage: Eukaryota > Metazoa > Chordata > Mammalia > Rodentia > Muridae > Psammomys > Psammomys obesus. The sequence continues at coordinate 2,080 of NW_026595498.1, read as the reverse complement.
TAATGTATATACTGATTGAAATAATCGGAATGAGCTAAGGGCAAAATGAAGTTATAGTGTATGAATATGCCGGTTTATTAGAAGCAGCTCTCAGCCGCTTTGCAGGGAGAGGGAGAAAGAGGAAGAGAGTGGGGGGAACCAAAATGTCTGTGAAGGACCTCTGGCTTAACCTTGAAAACATAAAACAAGATACTAGGTCAATCTTAATCTTGTAATTAACTGCATCAATTCTTATCATGACTTCAACTGTCTTTCTGAACTAGTATCAGAGTAAACCTTTCAATCATAGATGCGGTTCATAGAGACTGGCAACCCTGCTGATCCTAACATATTGCGTCATTACCGACCAAGCAGCCAAAGCTTAAAAGACAGAAGTTATATTTGGCGGTCAGAAAGGTACTGAATGCACCTGGTAGCCCTTAACAAAGATGGTTGCAAAGCCACAACAAAGATGGCTGCCAGTGATGTGACTGACTTAGTCTTAATAGTGGTGAAGCCATGGGTATGACATCTTCATTCCAAAGTCATTTTGGTGACCAGCCACCTATTGTAAGCGGCCGGCAGCAGGGGGTGATTTAAAACCTCCACTGTTGTGGATGCCACTGCTGCAACCACTACCACCCACGGAGACCGTGCATGGGTGGGAAGGTAGTGGAGTAGAAGGGGAAGGAGAGTAGGTAGGACCTGGAACCACCCGTACAAAAAGCAGCCACAGGAAGAGGAGGAGAGGGAGAGCCAAGACAGAAGGTCCCCAAAATCTGGATAGATTCAATTTAGAAAACTTCCCTGCAGACACACAGTAGCATCCATCTTAGCAGCCTTTGCTGGAATCTTAAGAACATGGAAGTGTTGTCTTAATTCAGTTCTCTGGCATTGGTCAGGTGTATCTGAAACTTAGGGTTATCCCAAAATACAGGCCTGGTCTTTGTTCAGGACATACTGGCTCTGGCATGGCCACCTCTCAGCAGAGCAAGTCCCTAGGATTCCAGATCCTGAAGAGGCACCCAGTACCTCTTGGCATTAACTGGGGGATGGGAAACTTACTGAGTCAAAACTTGAGTCAGGTGGAGAGAGAGAGAGAGTAATAGGGGGAGAAGACTGATCCCCATGTGGTCAGAGAAGACCCAGGCTTCCCTGGGAGTGGCCCCATGTGTCCAGCTTGGCCTGGCCTGGACTGCAGAGCTGGGTGGGGCTCAACCCCACTCCACCCACCCAGTCAGGGGCACCAGATGATTGATATATCAGAATGAGCTAATGGCAAGACAAAGTTAAAGTGTATACATGCAGGATTATTGGAAGCAGTTCGATTCCCCCATGCAGGAAGGAGGTAAGGAGATGAAGAGGAAGAGAGAGAGAGAAATGGGGAGGGGGAGGGAGAGATAGAGAGAGAGAGAGAGAGAGAGAGAGAGACACTCAGAGAGAGAAGAGAGTGGAGAAGAGAGGGAGAGATACAAAAAGAGAGCAGAGAGCAGAGAGAGGAACCAAAATATTTAATTAGTAGTAATTGATGGGGGAGGGCCAGCCTATAATGGATAATGCCAACCTGGTCTGGTGGTTCTACATTATGTAAAAAAGTTATTGTTAACAGCCAGCCTTGATGAGACCTGATAAGCTAGGGTCAGATAGAAGGGGAGGAGGACCTCCCCTATCAAGGGATTAGTGAAAGGATTTAGGAGGAGAAGAAAGAAGGTGGGTGGGACTAGGAGGAAATGAGGGAAGGGGCTGTGGCAGGGACACAAAGTAAATAAATTGTAATAAATATATAAATTAAATTAAATTTAAAAATAAATATATATATTATAAACTCAAAAAGAGCTATTGTTAACTTTCAAAGTATTGCTTTACTCTGCTTCTATTTCATTTCCACAGTTGCACTAACCTGTTGAACTTCCTATTTGGGGTAATATCAGGGCTAAAATACAAAATATCATAAAGTCCTAGAATTTAAAAACAATACAAAAGAGCATTTCTTAATAAACTCTATGGAGACTGAAGCAGAAAACCTAGGACCTACATTGGTCCACACCAAGTCCTGTGTGTGTGTGTGTGTGTGTGTGTGTGTGTGTGTGTGTGTGTGTGT
>NW_026595497.1:0-10142 GCF_907164565.1 Psammomys obesus | reverse complement strand
TATCTATCTATCTATCTATCTATCTATCTATCTATCTATCTATCTATTTGTGACAAGGTATCTTTGTGTATCCCTGGCTGTCCTCGAACTTACTCTGTAGACCAGGTTGGCCTTGAACTCAGAGATCTGCCTGCCTCTGCCTCCTGAGTGCTGGGATCAAAGGTGTTCACCACCACTGCCCAGTTTAGCATTTCGCTCTACTCCTCCCCCCAGATAGGGGTTCTCTGTGTGTAACAGCTGTGGCTGTCCTGGACTCACTTTTGTAGACCAGGCTGGCCTTGAACTCAAAGAGATCCACCTGCCTCTGCCTCCCAAGTGCTGGAATCAAAGGCATGTGCCACCACCACCCGATTTGGCTCTTCATTCTTAGTCCCTGGAGTCCCTGTAAACCACAGGCTGCTTAAGGCATATACCCGCCTGTGTAATCCACAAGCATTTTAGGTTCAACCCTAAGAACAGAAACAAGACCTCTCCCTCTTCCTGCATTCCTCATGTTGGTGGCACTGGCTGAGTCATTCTAGATGCTCTCACTTCCTGTCATCCTGTAATATCAGGTTCATGACCAAATTCTACTGGTTTCACATCTTATCATGTTACTTGCCGTTCCTTTCTTCTCCATGGTACCCTGGAGAAAAGGGTCCAAACCTCAGGAGATTGACCCCTCAATGGTGGTGAGCCAATCCTTCCTTACATAGCCGAAATCCTCTTCCAGAAATGCCAGTGTGAATGAGATCTTTATTTGCTCTTCCCAAGGCCAATACCCTGGCGTGCTATGCAAGGCTCTGCAGAGATCTCTGCCCATCTTTCCTTAGTGTTCCCTCAGACTAGTTCCTGCTCCTTTCCTGCCCCTCATTGAGCATCATCAGAAGTGTCACACCTATTACCACAATTCAGTGACAGCTGAAATGGATCCCTGCTTCCTAGAGTTAGTCCTGCTCCCGAAGTCTGACTCTGGAAAATATGGAGCAACTCCACAATGGGCGATTCAGAACCTGCTGTTACACCCTTGTATAAAATACTTCTGCACTCACTTGCTTTGTGTTGTTTCTACAGCAATGTTACAAGGCCAATGAGATGCATCAGCAGGTACAAAGTGCTTCTTGCCAAGCCTGATGACCCAGGTTTGATTCCTGGATCCAAATGGTGGAAGGGGAGAACCAATTTTTCTTCTTTCTTTCTTTCCTTTTGTTTGTTTGTTTTGAATAGGGATTTTCTGTGAAGCCTTGGCTGTCCTGGACTTGATTTGTAGATCAGGCTGGCCTTGAACTCACAGAGATCTGCCCACCTCTTCTCCAAATGCTGGGATTACAGGCTTGCACCACCAAGTCTGGTGACCAGTTCTTAAGAATTGTCTTTTGGGGCTACAGAGATGGCTCAGTGGTTAAGAGCACTGAATGCTTTTCCAGAGGACCTGGGTTCAATTCCCAGCACCCACATGACAGCTACAGCTGTCTATAATTCCAAGATCTAACATGCACAGACACATATGCAGGTAAAACACCAATGCACATAAAAGAAAAATAAATAAATAAATAAATAAATAAATAAATAAATAAATAAATAACAAAGAAAAACCCAAGGAATTGTCTTCTGACCTTCACACATAACCCACCCCCATACAAAATGAATAAATAAATATAATAAAAATGATACAGCAGGAGCTGGGGAAACAGTTCAGTGGTAGAGTATTTGCCTAGTGTGCTGAGACTCTGTGCTCAATCCTTAGTATGGGGTGGAAAATAAGGTACAGAGGGAAAAACCAAACAAAACAATATAAAACAGAATTAACAACTAGGATTTACAATTATGCTGGGTGGTGCTGGCACACACCTTTAGTCCCAGCACCTGGAAGGTAGAGGCAGAGGCAGGTGGATCTCTGAGTTCAAGGCTACAGAGTGAGTTCCAGGACAGCCGGGGCTGCACAGAGAAGCCATGTCCAAAAAAAAAAAAAAAAAGAGAGAGAGAAAAAAATAATAATAATAAGAAGAAGAATCAAGTCAACAACTATTAACTAAATTCACACTGTACTCACACTCTAAGAGCTGCTAGATGACCGATCTCAGCGGAACAAGGACCACCTTACGGCCTTTATTCTATACAGCTTTTTAAAGGCCAGTACTCATCCATCATTTGCTAGGAAGGGAATGTTCTGCCCATATTCGTCTCACTGATATACCAAGAAATGGATGTTGCCTGCTACTGATCCTGTCAAGATGGATTTGCTGCAGTGTCTTGTCATATATCCAAATGTTCATTTGCTCCCCCTTTCATGACCCTGTGTGGGTTGCCTTCATTCAGGAGTCTGCTAGATGGTTAGGATGGAAATATTGAAGCTGATCCTTATTTGTGTACGTGTCTCCTAAGCTTTCTCCTCACACTCTCCCCTGAGAAAGGTCCATATAAGGGTTCCCTGGCAGAGAGGGGCCCATCTGAATCTGAGAACTGGATGGATTGCTAAGTAAAGATGAGAGAGAGGTATTCCCAGTAGAAGAGTGGCCCAAGTGAAGGCAGAGGTTCCGTGAATTCAAGAGTCAGTAGTCACATGGGGAAAGAACCTGTTGATTTTTATTTATTAATTAGTGAGTGGCTGTATCTGTGGCTGTGTGTGCAGCATGACAGGCTTGCTAAGCGGTGAGCTAAGAACACTGCTCTAGAGCCAGACTTGGTGGCGCACTCCTATAATCCCAGCACTGAGTGAGGCAGAGGCAGGGGGATCTCTGTGAGTTCAAGGCCAGCCTGGTCTACAAAGTGAGTCTAGGACAACCAAGACTACACAGAGAAGCCCTGTCTTAAAAAACTAAAACCCAACAAAACAAAAAGAAAAACAAAAAAGGACACTGGTCCTCATAACTGTGGTAGCAAGTGCTTTTATCTGCTGAGTCATCTCTCTCCAACCTTTGAAATTGCATTCTTTCTATCATCTATCTACATGCATTTGGATTTTGCCTGCATGCATGTCTGTATGACGGTGTCAGATCCTGGAGTTACAGGCAGCTGTGAGTTCCCATGTGGGTGCTGGGAATTGAACCTGGGTCCTCTGGAAGAACAGCCAGTGCCCTTAACTGCTGAGACAACTCTCCAGCTCCTGAAATTGCATTATTTAAAGACTTTATTATTTTTAAATCATGTATACACATGATCTGTGTATGCCACATGTGTACTGGCATTCTTGGAGGCCAGAGGGGTCAGATCCCTTGGGATTGCATTTAACAGGCAGTTGTAAATCAATGTGGGCGTTAGGAACTGCCTTGGACCCTCTAAAAGGGCAGTATGGGCTCTTAACCACTGAGCCATCAATCCAGCCCCAAAATATTTAATGTAATATTTAAAAAAAGAGGGTTAAGAAAAGCAAAGAGGTACTCAGAAAGGCAGATTGAAAAAAAAAAAATGGATTGGGCCTAGTGGAGAATGTCTTTAATCCTGGTTCTCTGAAGGCAGAGGCAGGTAAATCTCTGCGAGTTTGAGGCCAGTCCGGCCTACACAGACAATTCCAAGCCATCTAAGAATTCACAGAAACACTCTGTCTCAAAACAATAATTTTTGTTTCGTTTTGTTTGGTTTTTGAAGATACGGTTTTCTGTGCAATTGCCCTGCTGTCCAGTACTGGCTTTGTTGATCAGGCTAGCTTTGAACTCACTGAGCTCTGCCTGCCTCTTCTTCCTGAGTGCTGGGATCAAAAAGGCATGTGCCACCATGCCCAGATTAAAAATATTTTTTGTTGTTGAAAATAATTATGTGTGTGTCTGTGTATGGGTATGTACATCTGCCTGCAGGTACCCCAGGAGGTACGAGGTTTTCAATGCTCACAGAGATCCCCCTGCCTCTGCCTCACCCAGTGTTGGGATTATAGGAGTGCGCCACCATGTCTGGCTCTAGAGCAGTATTCTTAGCTCACCGCTTAGCAAGCCTGTCATCCTGCACACACAGCTACACATACATTCACTCACAAATGAATGATACAATTAATAAAAATCAACAGTTAAAAGCAACTGTCAGCCGCTTAATGTGGGTAGTAGAAAATGAGCTCAGATCAAGTGCTCTTATACTCTGAGCTATCTTTCCATCATACAGAAAGAAAGATACACTCAAGAAAATGGGGGTAGCTTTCTCTGAGAATCACCAATTTTATTTTATTATGAGACAGGGCCTCAATTATGTCATCCTGGCTGGCCTGGATGTAGAGCAGGCTGGCTGAGGTGAACTCACAGAGATCTACCTTCCTGTGCTTCCTGAGTGCTGGGAGTAAAGGTATGTGCCATCACACCTATATTTATTTTATTATTTATATATAGATGTGTGTGCATGTACCTGAGTCTAGAGGTCTGTGGAGGCCAGTGCCATTGTATCCCCTGGGGGTAGAGTTATGGGGAGTTGTGAGCTATCTGACATGAGTGCTGGGAACTGAATTCAGGTCTTCTGGAAGAGCACTTCAGGCTTCTAATCACTGAGTTATCTCTTTAGTCCCTCCTGTGTGTACCATGTGCATGCCTGGTGTTTACTGAGGCAGGAGGAGGCTAGTGGATCTCCTGGAGCTGGAGTCATAGCTGCCTGTGAGCTGCCATGTGGGTGCTAGGAATTGAACCCCGGTCCTCTGGAAGAGCAGCCAGTGCTTTATTCACTGGGGCCACTTCTCCTGCCCTGATGCTTGGCTTTAAAAAAAATTAAAAAAGTTTCATTGAGGTAAGGTCTTGCTCTGTAGCAATAGCTGGCCTTCAACTCACTGTGTAAAGTAATCTGTACTCAGCCCTGTAATCCTCCTGAATGCTGACAAAACGTTTTTTTTTTTTTTTTTGGCTTTAAACACTTATTTATCTATCTATCTATCTATCTATCTATCTATCTATCTATCTATTTATTTATTTTTAAAGATTTATTTATTTCATTATGTATATAATGATCTGCCTGCATGTACATCTGAACACCAGAAGAGGGCACTAGATTTCATTATAGATGGTTGTGAGCTACCATGTGGTTGCTGGGAATTGAACTTGAACTCATGACCTCTGGAAGAGCAAGCAGTGCTCTAACCTCTGGGCCATCTCTCCAGCCCATAAACAGTTTTTAAACAATCAATCAATTAATGTGTATGAGCCAGGTATGATGGTGTATGCCCATAATCTCAGCATTCCCAGAGGCAGAGGCAGGCAGATATCTGAGTTCAAGGCCATCCTGGTCTACAAAGTGATTCCAGGACAGCCAAGGCTACACAGAGAAACCCTGCCTTGAAAAAAAAAGAAATAAGTAAATAAATAAACAATTTGTGTGTGTGTACATGTGATGTCATGCAGATGTGGAGGTCAAAGGGCAACTTGTAGGAGCACATTCTCTCATTCCACCACATGGGTCCTGAGGAATCTTACTCAGGTTGACAGGCATGGTGACAAGGACCTTGACTTGCTGAGCCATCTTGCTGCCCTGAGACCTTCTTCCTGTGACCATCCTCAAAGCACCTGGATGCTGCATGTCCCAGGGCTCCACCTCTCTGCCTCCACTTCTCTTTCCCAGGCTAGGGCTATGCTGTACCATTTTTGTTCCTGTGTTACTTCCTGTTCATCTTGTCATTCTCATTTCTCCCTCTGTCCAAAACAGAAATGACCACACATTTGCTCTTAGCTGAAAAGTTCATGAAGTCCCAGAAGAGTTGTCGCGAACTGAAATATATAAAATATCTTAGGAAATAATAAATACACTGGAAATCCAAACACACTAAATTTTTAACAAAATCAGGAACAAATAGGGTTTACATTATAGCTACAGTGCATTTGAGACAGCACAAAAGCCTGGGTGCATTAACTTAGGGCCTTTGGCCTAAAGAGAGAAACTCAATCCCATAGCTTTTAAGGGAACATTCTTGCCCCATTTTAACTTGAGAGGTTAGAGCTGTGGCTGCCTTCAGGCACTCCAGGACCCAAAGGTAACATCTGATAACATCTGAAAATCAGCCTTTCTAATTTGTTGTCCACTGTTGCAGGCCTTCTTATCTCTGACTGCAGAGCCTAAGCCTTGAGGAGCACCACAGACAATGAAACTGAGGGGGCTGGGAAGCTAGCAAAGTCCTTGCCTAGCAAGGTGAGTGAAGTCTTTCAGGGTGAGGGGTGGGGTTGGAGGGGGTGTTTAATTCTTATCACCACACACAAACAGCAACTGAGGTTGAAAGGCTGACCATATTGGTTCAGTCGAAACTAACAATGCAGTTTCTTGGAGGCCTTGGGTCATGTGCCCATCCCTGTGATTTTTTATCACAATGGTATGTAGGTAGACCGGAGGTAGGAAAGGGCAGTGAGTAGAATGCATTTTGGACAGAACAGCAGCAAAAAAAAAAAAAAAAGTGGTTAGAACAGAGGCTTTGTAGACTATTAGACCAGTGCTCAGTGAGAGGTGGGACCAGATGGGGCCAGTGACCTCAGAAGTAATACTGAGCACAGCACGAGGTGGTCAGCATGCTCTCATTGCAGTCTCTACTAAGGGACTGCAGGTACCGAAATAGCAAATTTCCAAACCCCTGTTCCAGGCTGTTCCGGGGAAGTGCAGACTAGGTCTCAACAAGCCTCTGCTCACAGTCTCTTCCACCCACCAGCTTGTTTCATGCTCGCATCTATTTAGATACCACATAGATTACATACTGTTAACTCAATGGCCATTTATGCAGGTCCTGGTGCCACAGGGCAATGCCAGCACTTGGGTAGTAGAGGTGGGAGAGTTCAAGGACATCTGCTCTGATGGATTTCTATACCAGTGTGGAGTTACAGGAGAACTCTGCTTCACAAACAAATCACTTATAAATAATCAGAAAAATTCAAACAAACAAAACCCAACCCAATTGTAGTAGCCAGCCACTACAATTCATACCCCAGAGCAGCTTTTATGTAACACGTGTTATTATCCCTAGGGCTTACTACAAGCTTCTTATGCTTGAGAAACTGGACATAACTCAGGACTAATTTGGGGGTCTTGCTAAATAGCCAGATTATCAACAACCACAAAGCCCAAGATGTAGTACTGAACAGAGCATGATGAAGGTGTTGATTTAGCATCTGAGAATTGAAGCAACAGTAGCAGCAGCAGCAGCAGCAGCAGCAGCAGCACCACCACCACCACCACCACCACCACCACCACCACCACCACCACCACCACCATGGTAAGGATCCTTGTTGGACCTCAGCTGGGAAAACAATCTGTATGTGATCCTTTCTGAAATGATTGGGAAAGCTCTGTCATGATTTGGGGTTACAAATACATCTTAGTAAGTGGCAACTTGAGAACTGTAGACTCTGTAAGTAGGACTGAATGCATAGCTCCCTTAGTTCTATTTTTGTTTTTGACACAAGCTTAGGACCCCGGCCTGCTCTGAACACCTGGTTCCTCCCTCCACTCCTTAGGGATTACAGGCATGCACCATTATGCCTGGTTTCACATAGTGCAGGGGCGGGGGGTGGTGTTTGAACCTGGGGCTTTCTGCATGCTGGTAAAGCATTCTGGCAACTGAGCTAATGTGATACATATTATATATAATAGCTGAATATAAAGACCTTCTGTTCTAGGCTCTTTATATTTTGAGCCCATTTCTTTCTGAAGGTCTATGAAGCAATCATTTTTTTTGTTTTTTTAACTTTCAAGTTTTTGTGCTGGTGGATTGGTCCCAGGACCTTAGTGTTTTAGGAAAGGGCTCTACCATTGTACTTCTTCCCAATCACAGTCTTTTTCTTTCCAGGTGGGTATGTGCAGGTGTACAGGCATGTGAGGAGGCCAGAAAGTGATCTTGACCATCTTTTTCTTTCTTTTTTTGTGGGGGTACAGGGTTTCTCAGAGATCTGCCTCCTGAGAACTGGGATTAAAGACATGTACCACCATTGTCCGGCTCAAATGCAAGTATATTATTAGTAATTTTTTTTTTTTTTTTAGCTGTGGTTATCCTGGAACTCACTATATAGACCATGATGTCCTTTAACTCAGAGATCCATTTGCCTCTGCCTCTCAAGTGCTGGATTAAGGTTTGTGCCACCATGTCCAGCATATGCAAGTATTTTAATGTGGAAGGAAACTTGGTGAACTGTCTACACAAATACTTCTTCTGCTTCCTTGCTTTTAGAGTACATTTCACTTTCATTCTCAAATGCTGCTCCTTTTAAAGCTGATGAATCTCCAAAGAATGTGATGAGCACCTGGGCTGGGTAGGTAGATGGGTATGATCTCATCCAGATTTATCCTGCCCTGTATGGGCTACTAATGCAATACATGCTGCTGTTTTCAAGGTTTTGATGACTGGATCTTGGGTGCTGCCTCTTTCAGCAGTATAGTATGGGAAGGTTCAAGTACAGGTATGGCCACAGTGCTTGCAGCAAGGCATGAAAAGTGTTGAGGTCCCAGAATACCTCTCTTTGAAGGTGTGGCGGTTTGAATGAGAATGGACCCCATAAGCTCACACATTTGAATACTTGCTCTCCAGTTAGTAGAACTTCTATGGCAGTGATTCTCAAACTGTGGGTCACCCCTTCTGGGGGGTTTGAAGGACCCTTTCATATGGTCGTGTATCAGATAGCCTGCATATCAGATATTTACATTATGAATCATAACAGTAGCAAAAATTACAATTATGAAGTAGCAATGAAAATAATTTAATGGTTGGGGGTCACTACATGAGGAACTGCATTAAAGGGTCTCAGCACTAGAAAGTTGAGAACCACTTGGGAAAGATCACCAGGTGTGGCCTTGTTGGAGGAGGGGTGTCACTTTTTGAAAACCGCTTTGAGGTTTCAAAGGACTTGTGCCATTCCCACTAACGCTTGGCCTCTGCCTCTTGCTCTTTGCCTAAGTAATGTTTGTAGTTCCAGATGTGAACTCTTCATGCTGCCAACCCTCTGGAACTGTAGGTCAAATTAACTGCTTTCTTTTATAAGTTGCCTTGGTCACAGGCAATTTATAAAGTTGCCTTTATCACAGCAACAGAAAAATAACTAATACAGAAGGTTTTCAAAGTGTTTATTTCACTTTGGGGGAGTAGCTATCTAGTGGGTCTCAGGACTACACCCATTGTGACTTACTTTTCAACCTTGTCTTGCTTGTCCTTTTTATATCCCCCAAATGTTGAACTTCAAATGGCTTGTTCCCAGGCACCTAGTCTTATTAAAGAAAGAAAAAAAATATATGAAAAAACCCATAGCTGCTAAGCATTTAAAAAAATTAAAATGTTTTTTTTTGTTTGTTTGTTTGTTTGTTTTGCTTTTTGAGATAGGGTTTCTCTGTGTAACAACTCTGGCTGTCCTGGAACTTGCTGTGTAGATCAAGCTGACTCAGGCACCCCTAGTTTTTCATATGAGTTGGGTTCCTCTGCCTCTTCAAGGGATAGTTGGTTTGGTGCTCCAGCAATGACTGATCAGAAGAGGATGGCCATTTACTTTGCTTTTTTTTTTTTTTCCTCCCTCCAGACAGGGTTTTTCCATGTAGCCTTGGCTGTCCTGGACTTGCTTTGTATACCAGGCTGGCCTTGAACTCACAGAGATCTGCCTGCCTCTGTCTCCTGAGTGCTGGGATTAAAAGTGTGTGCTACCACTGCCTGCATGTTTTTTTTTTTTTCTTCTTCTTCTTCTTCCTGACAGGGCCTCCCTATATAGCTTGGCTCAGATTCAAAGCATTTCTCACATCTCAGCCTCGCAATGCTAAGATCTATTGGCATTGGCATGTGTCACCATGCCTAGCTTCAGGTTGGCCATTTGACCTAAACTTTAAGAAAGTTAGGAAGCTTTGTTATGATAGAAAACTCTCTCAACCTCCTTTAAGGGGGAAAAAAAAACCTTACTGGCTTGTTTACAACCTAGCTGGTTCTGGAATCTCAAAAGCTAACAGAGACCCAGCCTTTTTTTCTTGTTGGCTCCTTTTCTCTACTTGCTGGAGTTGATCCTCATGGTGATAGGAAGCCACTAGCAGATCACTCCTGGTGGTGGGCTTTGAGGTTATACAGACTCACACAATTTCTAGATTACTCCCTCTGCATCATGCTTGTGGCTTAAGATGTGAGATCTTAGCTTTCTGGTCCTACTGCCATATGTGCCTGCGGCCATCCTATCCTGCCATGATGGATTTCTTTGCTGCTTTCTTTTTCTTTCTTTCTTTCTTTCTTTCTTTCTTTCTTTCTTTCTTTCTTT
>NW_026595496.1:0-15520 GCF_907164565.1 Psammomys obesus | reverse complement strand
GGTGAATTAACGTTCCCTATTCTTTCTTTCTGAGTAAAAAAAAAAAAAGGTTGTGCTGGAGATAGCTCTAGCTGCCCTTTGACCTCCACACACACCTGTGGAATGTGTCCTTCTCCTCACCAGAGGTGGTTCTATAACTTTCTTGGCAGGAAGCTTGTCTGTGTTTTGTTTGTTTGTTTTGTTTTTAAGATGTTTTAAAAAGTGTGTGTATGTAATTATGCCTGTAAGTGGGAATGCACACTCATTGGCTGGTTCCTGTGGAGGCAGAAGAGGGTGGGTGTCAGATTTCCCTTACTGGAGTTGCAGACTGTTCAAAGGGGCCTGAAGGGAATGTTGGGAAGGGACTCCAGTCCTCTGGAAGGACAGCAAGTGCTCTTAACTGATGAGCTACCTCTCTCCGGCCACCCACCCCACCCTCATGCCCCCATCGAAAGACAGTTTAAAGAAACACTTGTGTCCCCTTCTTAAGGCTTCCAGACAACTGAAACAACGGAATCTTAAGAAACTGGAAATTCCCAGCAATCTCTTGGTGGAAGGAAATGGCTGAGGTCCTAGCACAGACAAAACCTGTCAAGGGAGAAAAATACTTTCTCAGAAGACCTCGATGGAGACTCTGGAGCTGACATAAATGGTGACTGACAACCCATAGTTGTGCATTCTTCTTACTTTCTACTTAAATCTCATGTAAACACCCTGAAGACAAACTGGGGTGGGGTAGAGGTGTGTGGTATCACTGGATCTCTTTTTTCTTTTCCCAGTGTTTGCTTTTCACTACTACTTGCTAACTTAATGTCCAGTACTGGCTCTGACTTTGACTCCAGTAACAAGGGCAGGGTCCACTCAGCTCTACCTAAAGGGATTACTGACTTACTCAACTCCACTCTCAAACTAGCTGAAAAGAAAATCACAGAGGACGTCCCCCAGGACCCAGAAGAAACTCAGCTTCATCCCACCCCACCCACAAAAAAAAAAAAAAAAGCCATTTATGATGGCGCACACCTGTAATCCCAGCACTCTGGGAGGCAGAGGCAGGTAGATCACTATGAGTCTACAAAGTGAGTCCAGGACAGCCAAGGCTACACAGAGAAACCCCTGTCTCAAAAAGAAAAAAAAAAGAAAGAAAGAAAGAAAAAGAAAAAAAAGAAGAAAAACAGAAAGAAAAGCTCAACTCCCTTTCTCTCATCACACTCTAGGTTCTCCCCAGAAATCCCCAAGTTTGATGGTTCAGGGATTAAGGAGGCTCCCAGCATCTTTTAACCAATCTATGGTTTATGGTAGATATTCTGAAGACCCCACCGTTTACCCATAATTTGGTCTCAAATATTTAAAGTTACTAGGCTTCTAGATGTCAAGTAGTGGGTGAGGAGTCTCCCCAAGGCAGGACTGAGAGACCAAAGCATGTAGGTGGGAAAGAAGACAAGATACTGAGAGGACAAGTGCGGAAGCAAGCCTGAATGTTAGCCAGGACCCATAGAGCCCTGTATAATACCGCTGCTATGGAGACTGAGGCAAGAGAATTGCGTTAGATCCCAAGAAGCTGCTTTTCTCATAATAAGCTGGCATTTAGACAAAAGCAAGCATTCCCTCAGGGACTTAAGATAGTCCCCACTTGCTAAAAGGAGTCATTCTCCTTATCTCTGGCAAAGGGACTTAGGGCTTTTGCTTGAGGTGCCTGTTTAACAAATCAAGGCTGAGGCTGGCAGCTGGTCTCAGCAGCATCACTATCTGGCTCCTCAGCACTTCTCATCACACTCCTACCCTGACTCTTTCCACGTCTCTTCCCTCACCCCAGCTTCTCCAACCCCTTTATAACCTCAGCCATTTTGGCTACTGGTTTCTCGGCCTCTTGCCCTCTTGGCTTCTGGCTGGCCCTGCTCCTGGATCTCTCTTGGCCTGAGGTTCCTCTCTTGGCCTCTTGGTCTCCTGGTGCTCTCTTGGCTTCTGCTTCCTCCCTCTCCCCCTCACATCCCCTCTTCCCTGGTGGCCTGGTTCAGTCTGAATCTTTCCTGGTGCCTCTAACCATAGGCAACAGAAAAAACCGGAGAAACAACCAGAGAAAGCAACGTTTTTTCCCCCCATATCTACCATAAACCTTGTCCTCCACGATCTCGGGCAGCCCTCATGCCCTCTTTTTTTTTAATTCAGATTTCAATTGTAAGGTGTGACTGGACAATTTAGTGAGGCCATCTCAAAAAGAAAAACAGAAAGGAGCCCGACACAGTGGAGCACACCGGTCATCCCTGCCCTTGGGAGGTAGGGGGAGGCGGATCATAGCCTGGTCTACAAAGCGAGTCCGGGACTGCCAAGGCTACACAGAGAAAGCCTGTCTCAAAAAACAAAACAAAGAATCACGGTAATTCCTACTCCACAATTTTAAGAAATAAATAACAAGGCCTGGGGGTGGCCTTTAATCCCAACAACTGTTTCACCCACAGGTTACATCAGTGGCTACAGTGTCGGATTTGGCAGGCGATAACTTTTTGTCGACACCTGGGAGGTTCCAGTCTCAGATTCGGCTGGCCAAAAATTCCCGGCCTTTCTGATTAGGCTAAACTGGAATTGTGTAAACACTGGTAAGTCATGTATTTTACAGCAGTTTTTGGTCACCTCAGCTGCTCATATTCCCCCTCCCTCTGCTGATTGCTCTGAGATTTCCTTCGGGAGCAGGTAAGCAACGACTACCCACTCCTCCGGACCCAGTTAGGGTAGAACAGGGTCGGGCGGGACCTCAAAGGCAAACATCCTTGGCTCTCTATTCGGGAATGCGGGGCGAGAGCTCTGGTTTCTTCTAAATGAGCGCCTGGAGGCGACACCTGAGGGTGGGGCCTTAGACTCCTCTGTGAATGGCTTTGGAACTGGACCTTTTGATTTGCATGGTGAAAATTACATCCCTTTGCCCAGCTTCATCCTATCTCCTAAATGACCTCCAGATGAGGGAATGATACAGTAAAGAACGGAATCTTTCTCTGAGACACGCCTCAGGAGTTGTAGAGCAGGGCGAGTGGGAGGAGCCACCCCTAGGAAAGGTGCTCACGTGGCCAGGCTAAAGAGATAGGCAGGCCCTCTTTAATGAGATAATGCGCTTTTCCTTCCCAGAATTCTAGCCCTGCCTAGTGCCCTCCTTACAGGCCTCTACGAGGTGAGATTGGGTCCGTTCAGCTTCTAAATCCAGGTTCAGAAAGGAGTTAATTCTCTTCTTTTTGAAGCTGGGTGCTGTTTCCTGGTACTTTCCTGGCTTCTGTATCCTTTCTTTAAAGTTCCCTTCCCCTCTTTGTGCTTTGTCTGTCCTGTGGCGAAGGCTTGACTCAAACAACATGGCTTTCCCCCCTTCTCTTCTCCATTCCCCTTCTCTGGGCAGCAGCTGAGATGCACAGATTGCTGGAATTGGGGATTTTCTTTTAAACTCTGCTAAAATCGGCCTCTTCATAAGCTTTGGCTTTGCTTGACTCTCAAACTTTTCATCAGCAGCAAGTATGACTCTGACAACACTCAACTTAGCGAACTAACGTTTATTGGGCTTACTTACAGAACATGGGTGAGGAGTTGCCCACGGGAGTGTGGGTGACTACAAGGATGGAAAGTCTATGGCTTGAAGAATGATCACTTTCCTCTTCCCTATAATGGAGTGTCCTGTTACCCTTACCCCGCCTATATACAATAGCACCTCCTGAGAGCCCTCCCCAAGGCCTGGTACAATTAGTGCTGGATTGCACACAGATAGCCGAGAGGGGCAGCTGGACTCCCAGGTGAGCTTCCAATACTCTTCCCCAACCCCCTCTTTTCTGAGGTCTCCAGCAAGCCTCCAATGGCGATCTGAGAGTCTAATGGTGATCGCTTTACCTGGAAGACTGTGTTCTCTAATGCCAGCTCATTCGGTCCTGCCTTGGGTTTTCAGACTATATTTTAGTACAAGCTCTTCCCTCTGCTCTTGTCAGCTTCCTAAGGTGGCGCTTGGCAGCATTAAAACTACACGTAAGAATTCATTTCTCCCGAGGCCAGTAGACGTAAAATTTCCTCCAGTTGCCTACTGCCTAATATATTTTTCAGTGTAACCCGAAAGGTGTCTTGAATTTCGAATATTCCCCACATCATTTGACCCACGGCACCTGGCTATAGGCACTAGTTTTTCAAATGCTACTTATTTGGGGGTTCCTTAAAGCTGTACCTCCCTTTTAACCCCCCAAACCCAGTAGGAGAAAAAGAAGGTTGGAAGGGAAAGGGGACATAGCCCTCTTTACTTCTTCTGGATGGGTAGGGTCATAGGATTCTTTTTTGGGGCAATACCAATCGCAGTCTTCAGGATATCCGGAAGTCTAGGTAGCCAGCAAATGCAGCAAGCAGTCCTCTGTTTGCCTATCCAAGCCTCTGCACCTTCTTCCTCTGGGCTATTACATTTACACCCCTCAAAGTCCTCAGAATTCAACTAACATCAGCTGGCAAAGACCCCGCCCCTGCACTAGGCAATTATCAGGTGTGGACAGACTAAATTCCCACACTTGGAATTATAACAAAACACGTCTGCATAACATAACTGAGTTTTTTAAGGAAACCAAAACTTCCATTACACCTGGCTCCACACATCCTTCATGGGTACTTACTGACTTGTTATGTGAACAATGATCTCTTTAATAATTTAATGGAAAACCAGTTATTTCATTGACCAGATCTGGTGACACTGGTAGGCAATTAGAGCTACTAGGGAGGCTGAGGCAGTTAGATCCTAAATTCAAGGCCAGCCTGAGCTACATACATACATAAGTCTGGGCGTGGTGGTGCACACCCGGGATCCCATCACTCTGGGAGGCAGAGGCAGACAGATCTCCTGAGTTACTGCTACAAAGCCAGTCCAGGACAGCCAAGGCTATACAGAGAAACCCTGTTGAAAAACCAGAGGCCAAAAATCAAACAAACAAACAAACCAGGCCTAGAGATTTAGCTCAGTGAAAGAGTACTTGCCTAGCACATGTATAGCCTGGGCAGAATCTCCAGTACCACAGGAAGAAAGGGAGTGTTGATGTTAACTCAGTGTCTAGGCGTGGGCATTAGAGCATGCATGTATTCCCAGCACTACAGAGGCTAAGGTAGGACCTCCTTGGCTACAAGACAAGACCCTGCCTCAAAGAAATAAGAATGAAAAAATTATTGAGTTTCAACCAGTGCCATACAGCTTTGGGTTTCAGGGATACAAGCAGAGCACAAAATGATTAAAATTTCCTTTCTTGCCCTGCATGATGTCATACCTCTTCAATCCCAGGACATGGGATGAAGCACAGGCAGATTGCTATGTATTGAGGGCCAAACCATCTAGGGCTTTATGATGAGTGTCTTGGCTCAAATAAGAGCATACATAAATAAATAAACAAACCAAGGGATGATGGCACACACACACACAAAAATTAATGAATAAGATAAATAATAAAAAATAAATAAATAAAATTAAAAAAATAAATAAATAAGCCAAGGGGTGGTGGTGCTAGCCTTTAGTCCCAGCACTCAGGAGGCAGAGGCAAGCTAATCTCTTGGCGTTCGAGGACAGCCTGGACTACAGAGCGTGTTCCAGAACAGCCAGGGCTACACAGAAAAACCCTTTCTTGAAAAACCAAAATTTAAGCAAATGATAAATAGAAATCCCTGTCTCAGTGAAGCCTCCATCATTTGAGGAAGAAAGAATGCATAGCTTTCTTCCTTTTTGGAGGGTGGGGAAGAAAACATTAGGCATGGTCTCCTGTATCCCAGTTGGTCTTGAACTTACTATGTTTCAAAGGCTGTCCTTGAACTCCTGAACCTCCTGCATCTACCTCCCTAGTGCTGGGATTACAAGTGTGTAGTGTGTGCCACCATTACAATGCCAGGAACTGAACCCAGGGCTTTGAGTACTTTACCAACTGAGCTACACCCCCAACCCTTCTGTTTCCTTGTTTCAGGGCTAGCACAATCCCAGTCTCCAGAGGCAGAAATCTGGAAGACTCTCGTTCATCTTTGACCTTCATTCAGCCAGTTAGAAAGAACCAGCACTTCTCTATCTCTAACCCACTCTGTAGCTCAGGGTGGTGAGCTTCCTGCCTCAGCCTTCCTGAGTGCTGGGATGACAGGTGCACACACCATATCCAGCCAGAGAGCTTTGTTTTCGCCCCACTCTCATTTTTTGCTCCTAGCTGCTGCTAAGCAAATTCCTAAGGAGGCTAGAGTGCAGCGTAGCCTAGTGAGCAAGCTCTTGGCTAGCAGGCGAGCAGCCCTGGGTCCCATGCCCAGCACTGCGGAAAAATCCGCGCTCTGCCTCACACTCAGATTTCCCCGTCTCTCCTGTTAACCCCCCCCCCCCCCCGTGTCCCCTCAGGTGTTATTCTTGCCTGCCTACCAGCACTTGTGTCCGCCTGCCACTGCTCCTGCCGGGAGCATTTGGCTGTCTCCCAGTCCTACACCATTAGGCAGGGTGTCAGGAGTTCTTTTCAAGCTCAGGCTGGTTTGTATGTCTCAGAGGGCTCTGCACATAAATCTCTCAGAGCTCTTAAGCCACTGCATCCAAACTGGCTTTCTTGTCGTATTCCCGGCCAACCTGCTCAGGACTTTGACCTCCAGTCTGGTCCTGGCGAGGGGTAAGGCCCTCTCAGTTCTAGCTCTGCCTCTCCAGCATGATGTTAGCCACCCCTGAGTCTCCTTCCTTGTCTCCTGTATGCCTATGACTCACAATTTATATCTCAGCCCACATCTCTTGGCTTATGAACATGTCTACCTGGCTGTGCTACCCTAATTTTTAAACCAGAAATCAATACTTTTTCCTCCAAGTCTCAGTCTCCTCTGACAGGGTTTATAGGAGCTGACAAAGTCCAGCCAACAGAATGTATATGTATATTGATATGCATTACCCCATTACCAAAGAACAGGTTTTGTTGTTATTGTTCTTTTTCCGTTTTTAGACGCTGGCCTGCAGACTTCCAAGAGTTGCCTTTTCTCTGCCTTACCTCTCGCTGTAGGAGCGCTGGGCTTACGATACCTGCTACCATGTCCTTTTACATAGCTTCTGGGAATCTGACCCTAGGTCTTCATGGTTGTTTGGCACGTGCTTTCCCCAGTGAACCACTTCCTCAGCCCCAGGTTCCTAAACACTTAAAGAGGAAAACTGTGAAAACAAAACAAAGAGGAGTATGTAACACAGACTGTAGGTGATCTACAAACTCAAGATATTTCCTCCCTGGCTTCATATAAACAGCCTGGAAGTTCCAGGGCAGCCAGGACTACACAGAGAGACCCTGACTCAAGCAGCAGCAGCAAGAGTCTGTAACTCTCTAGACAGTATCTGGGAACCAGAACTAGGACTTAAATAACAGCAGTACTGGGGAAGTAGAGGCAGGAAGATCAGAAGTTAAAGGTCACTCTGAGCTACATAGTGAGTTCAAGGCCAGCCTGAGATACATGAAACACAGTTTCAATGCAAAAAAAAAAAAAAAAAAAAAAAAAAAGAACAGAAAACCTTGTTTAGACCTGTGGCATAATGGCACAACAGCAGGTAAAAGCAGAGAAGGTACCAGCACTATCTGATTCCAGAACCTATGATGGAAGGAAAGAACTGACTTCTAAAAGTTGTCCTCTGACCTCCAAAGGCACAATATTTTTTTTCTACTTCACTTTCATATGAACCCAGAACTGTAAGAATGCTTTTGTCGGCGCCAAAAGTTCTACCAGGCTGCCATGGGACCTTACCAGGGAAGACTCAGACACAGAAAGATCTGTAGTTGAAGGCTGTCATCAGGAACCTAGGCCTGTCTATTCTGCTTTTCCTGGCTCTGGCAGTGTGAGCTTCAAGTAAAGGCTGGTTACTGTAGAGTCATAGGTTGGCAGGGGTTGCTGTGTTTACCTATGTTCTCACTAATATCTGAGAGAGAAAATTAGGACCCCCCCCCAGACTAGAAGGAATTCCTGTCCAGTGCCACTAACTAATCAGGGCCCGCAGCCATCCAGTTTTTATTGTACAGCTTTCTCTCTCTTAACCTAAGTGTAAACAGTAACTAAAAGTATCTTTTTAAAATCAGGCTGGAGAGATTGCTCAGAGTTTAAGAAGCACTGGCTGCTACTACACAAGGCCAGGGTCTGGTTCCTCCCACTACATTAAAATGCTCTCAACGCCCTGTAACTCCAGTTCTGAGGAAGCCAAGACCTTCTGGCTTCTGCAGGTTCTGCATACATGTGGTAAACAGACATGCAGGCAAACACACAAACATTTAAGAAATCCTTAGCCAGATGTGGTGGTACAGACCTAAAATGATAATATCATTTTAGATAGACTTTTGCTATGTCCTGTAGCCCACACTAGCCTTGGCATGGATGTGAAGAGTAAGTTGGTCTTGAACTCAGATTTTCTGGTCTCAGATTCCTGTGTGCTGGGATTAACACCTTGCTCAGCAAATGATTCTAACTATATCTGGGACAGGAACAAAGCATGTATGTGTGTGTGGGGGGTGGTATTCTGGTGATACAGGATATAGGGAGAAAAGGCTGGGAAAGAATGAGGCTGAAAGTTGATCTGCCTTTACCGCAGAGAAAGGCTGGAGTCTTTGGACTCCATGGAGAAGGACCTAAAGCCACAGAGACCATCTATGTTTCCCCCAAAGGCATCATCAAAAGCAATAGACACACTGCTCTCACAACAGATCAGATGGTGCTGTTTCTAGAGACACCTCAATCAAGGATTCAAAGATGATAATTAGGCTGCATTTACTTAGGGCTAAAATGATACATAACCTTAGGTTTCGAGCACTCTCCTCTCTTCCCTAAACCTAAATAGCACCCTTCATAAATCCTCTTTACAACCTGTTTACTGAGAAAATTTCCTTAGCTTTTAACTTTGTTATAAATTACATTCTTTAGACAATGCTAGAGAGAAGGGGGGGTCCTTAGCAACCTTTAGAGGTATAATTCAGAAAGCCACAAGAATACATAGCCCCATTGTAAAACCACTTAAAGGCCTCCCTTAGAGAGGCTCACACTTGTCCTGTCCAGTCTGTCCCCTCCCTCCCCCATAAATCCAACCTTGCTTCATTTTTGGCTCACCCGGGAATTAATTTCTTGATGGATGCCACAAATCCCTGGTTTGCTTGACTGGAGGCAGCTAGGAACCCAGGCAGCTGCAGATGTGGTAAGGAGCTGTGACAGACAGGTCTAATACAAAAATGCATGCTCTGCACCACATCCCTCCTGCTCTCTGTCTGCCCCTCCTTCCACTAACTCCTTCTTTCAGCCTTTAAAAATCCTCACAACATAGTTCAGCAGTTGAGAGTATGTATTCTTCTGGCAGAGGACCTGGGTCTGATTCCCAGCACCCACAAGGTAGGTAGCTCACAACCATCTGTAACTCTAGTTCCAGGAAATCCCACGCCATCTTCTGACTTCCATTGGTTCCAGACACACATGTACTTCACATTCACATGGGCAAAATACCCATACACATAAAATAAAAACAAATGAAAATAATCCTCACACTTTTCTAACTACAGGACCTGGAGAGACAGCTCAGAAGTTTAGAGTACTTCCTGCTCTTCTAGAGGACCCAGGTTCAGATCTCAGTGACCATATGGTGGCTCCAACCAGCTATAACTCAGGTTCTAGTATTTGATGCCATGGGCCTCAAATGGGGAACTCATTGACTCAGCTCCATGCCCTGCTGCTGATGTAATCTACTCAACTTCCTACCAGTCTACTTGTCTTCCTATCTGCACCTGAACCTGATCTGTAATTTCCTGTTCCTAAAGCCTTTCATTATTTATTTATTTATTTATTTATTTATTTATTTATTTATTTATTTAACCTTTCTTTTATGTGCATTGGTGTTTTGCCAGCATGGATGTCTATGTGAGGGTGTCAGATCTTTGAGTTACCAACAGTTGTGAGCTGCCACTGGGCAGAACACATGTAGGTGCTGGAATTTGAATCTGGGTCCTCTGGACGAGCAGTCAGTGCTCCTAACCACTGAGCCATCTCTCCAAACCCGCTAAAGCCTTTTAACTGGAGGCTGAGTTCTGCAGCTCTGCTCACAAACCTGACTCCAGCAGCTCTGCTGTCAGCCCTCTCCTGGCACTTGACCCTGGCCCAGTCCACTTCTAATTCTCTTGAAGGCTGCTGCAGCCTCCTTAGCTTGTATTCATTCTCTAACCCATACATCTGTGTACATATACAGAAAAATATACTGACTGTGTGCTATTTGATGTGTGATATGAAGAGATAATATCATTAATTAAGACTGGAATAAAGAATTTGTATTTGCCTTGACCAGGCTACTCAGGAAGGCAGATTTTATGACAAATTCCTGTTTTGGGATCCTTTAAACCTTGTAAATTTGTTATTCAATAATATTCTGACCCTGGAGGAAGACAAACATGTTTTCCCATGTTTATGGCATGGTTTGTACGTGATCATTGGCTGTTTTAAGACTGGGTCTCATTCTGTAGCTCAGGTTGGCTTCAAGATTTGTGGTGATACTCCTTCCTTACCCTCCTGACTACCTGGGACTGATGACAGGTAGGAGCCATTCCTCTGGGCTTTATACCAAAGAGTCTTTGAAGTCTTTGATCATATTTTCCCTACAAGCTGAGACTTCTATTTGTTCTTTGAGAGACAAGTTTGTTTTTTTTTTAAAGTTGTTTTCAAAAAGATTTATGTATTTTATTTTCGTATGTCTGAGTATTTGTCTGCATGTATGTATGCCACATCCTTCTTCCCTTGGGTCCTGGAATCCTGCTAGGGGAGGTGAGGTGAGGGAATGAAGAAAAGACTTAAGCTAGGCTCAGGTGGGGTTCTGCTACTGCCTCAGCCTGGAACATCAGCATATTTATTAGGAATAACATGGGGATTGGGGTTGTGTGGGGATTAGGTAGTCTCAGTAGGAGGTCCCCGCAGGCAAGCCTCTCAGGTTGTAAACAAACAGGAGCAGGCGGCTACAGTTGCTAGTCTTTGCACACACTGATCCACAAACACTCATACTCCAGCTCCTGAGAAAATTCGCCATTTCTCTGGAGCCTGGCCTATATGGGCAAAATGGTTTTGTCAACTTCTCATGGGCTGGTTGGTCTTGGAGTCCTCCACAGGCCCCAGCCCCAACAAAATACACATTTACTCAGCACTTAATCACAGCTTTCTCTGCTATATACATACATACATACATACATACATACATACATACATACATACATACATACACACCACATGTGAGTCTAATGCCCTTAGAAATCAGAAAAAGGTGTTGAATCCCTTGGGACTGGAGTTACAGATGGTTGTGAGCCCTGTGTGTGTGCTGAGAAGTGAATCTGCAAGAACATGAGCTCTTAACCACTGAGCCATCTCTTCAGCCCAATGAGCAGGTTTCTTAGAACGATCTAACCCCCCTCTTCCTCTTCCATTCACACTTCCTTTGCAAACCAGGATCTTTCCACCTTTCCTTCCACTCAATATTGTAGGCTGACCTTGAACTCTGATCCTTCTGCTTTCCCTTGCTGAGTGCTATGAAGACACCACACCTGGTTTTCTTTAGTTCTGAGAACAACCCACAGGGCTCCACGTTAGGCAAGCCCTCTACCCACAGAACAATGGTCCCTGATGTTTTTCTCACTGCTTTGCATCATTTGACCCCCTACATGTGCTCATCTTTTGTTTTCCCAGGTTTTCAAGGGTAATTTCCTAGGGATTCTTTGCCTCCTAATTTCTCCTCACCTGTGTGTAAGACAGACAGCCTAGAATAACTTTTCCAAATCACAGTTCGGCATTTTAGCAGCCTAAGCTGTATTAAGCTCCTCAGTATGTACTGGAGAGTTTTGCAGTGGGCAAGTAGCCCAGAGAACTGTTTATCTTTTGGGCTCCATTGCAAGACTCTAAAGCATCCCATTCTTAAGGCTTACTTTCATTATCTGCAGGATCGAGTGCGGTGAAGGGCGCACAATCAACAAGTGATTCTGCCCCGAGTTCCTGAATTAATTAAGTCACTGATTTATCTCATGGCACACAGCCATCAATGGAAGAAATCCAATCAAGAAAAGTCAGAGACTTTTCCATTAGACTATAGAGATCAAAATGACAGTAAGGTTTCTAAGTACTAGGCCTCATCAATATGAGGACAGACATTACAGTTCAAATAAGTTAACGCTTTATTTATGTATAAAATTGGTATTTTAATTGTGTAGATATGTTTATGTTCATATACATTTAGAATTTTTTTTAGTATTATTGTATTTCTGCTTTAGGGAGTCTTTTTGTTAGTTTGTTTGTTTGGTTTTGGTTGTTTTTTGTTTGTTTGTTTGTTTGAGACACGGAGACAGGGTTTCTCTGTGTAGCCTTGGTTATCCTGACTGGTCTTGAACTCACAGAGATCTCTGCCTGCTTCTGCCTCCCTGAGTGCTGGGATTAAAGGCATGTGCCACCATGCCCAGCTTTGTTGTTTTTGACACAGGTTTTCCTCTTCTAGTAATCCATGCTGGCTCCAAACACTTCCCCCCCCCCCACCCCAAGATAGTGTTTCTCTGTGTAGCTCTTGGATGCCCAGAACTAGTTCTGTAGACCAGGCTGGCCTCAAACTCATAGTGGCTCTAGATTCTTGATCTTCTTATCCCTTTCTTCTAAACTCTGGGTTACAGGTGTTCCCCACCATGCCCAGCTTCTGTTAATATATTAATATTCACACACTCATTTGGACTGAATGTGTAGCTCAGTGATAGGACAAAAGCTCAACAACATGCAGGAGGTCCTGGGTTCAGTCCACAGCCCTAGTGAAGTGGGGGCAGAAAACAAGTAAACACATTCATTTTTACTGTAATTCAGGTAGTTAGTTATCTTAAAATTAAAAAAAGAATATAAATCAGAAATTCTGAGCAATCTTAAGAGTGGAGAAAATATGGTACATGTCTGTAATCTCAGCACTTGGGGAGGCAGAGGCAGGCCAAAACCAGACTGGTCTACAAAGAGAGTCCAGGACAGCTAAGGCTACACAGAGAAACCCTGTCTCAAAAAGCCAAAACCAAACCAATACAAAAAGAGTGATGAAAAGCGAGGTATGGTGACACAGGCCTGGAAGGGAAGCTTGTGACTTTCAGGGCTACAGAGTGAGCTCTTGTCTTAAAAAACAAAAGAACAAGAGACACCTATTACATTGGCACGAAGTACTTTTCGTCTGTAAATGATTAAAAGATTATTTTAAGTGAATGTAGTAGTTTAATCATATTAAATAGATCCAAAGATCCAGATCATAACTCAGCTATGTCTCCTGCTTTCCAGCAGGCTACATTAAAGGGCCAGAGCATCCTTGCCAGCAGCTTTTCTGCTTTTGGGAAATGCTAAGAACAGGAAGGGAAGAGGCTGGGAAAGCCAGTGTGATAGAGTGAAGAAGGGATTCTCTTAAGTGGTAATGAAAAAGAAGGATTAAATTCCACAAAAAGGATAAAAAAAGATCTCAGCGGGGCTTTCAATCAAACTCACTATTTGAGGGGAGTCCCTCAAATAAAGTGGGGATCACTTAGTGTTGTACAGTATCACTTAAAATATTTAACAGTGCTGGGAATCAAATCCACATTGTTATACAAGTCTAAATTTGGTAAGTACTGAGATAAACGGGCCTATAGTAGTAGTTTATTATTATTTTTTTAATTTAAAGTAGTAGTTTATTTACTTAAAATCTTACAATGTGATTTTTATTTTATTGCAATTAATTATACAAACACATCTCTCTTTTTTGTTTTTTTCTTTTCTTATTTTTAGAGACAGGGTTTCTCTGTTTAAGCCATGGCTGTTCTGGAACTCATTCTGTAGGCCAAGCTGGTCTCAAACTCAAAGAGATCCACCTGCCTCTGCCTCTTGAGTGCTGGGATTAAAGGCCACCACTGCCTGGCCTTTTCTTTCTTTTCATAAAAGTTGTCTCACTATGTAGCCTTAGCTGACATGGAACTCACAATGTGAAATCAAGCTACCTCTAACTTCTGGACATCCACCTGTCTCTATCTCCTGGGTGCCAGGATTAAAGGCATTCCAGGACAACCAGGGTTACACAGAGAAACCATGTCTCCAAAAAATCAAACAAACATAAAAATATACACTCAGCAAAAAGGGCTATGGTAGGGAGGGACTGGAGAGGTGGTTCAGGCATTAAGAGTGCTTATTGGGGGGTCAGAGGTTAAGAGCACTGTTCGCTCTTCCAGAGGTTCTGAGTTCAATTCCCAGCAACCACATGGTGGCTCACAACCATCTATAATGAGATCTGGTGCCCTCTTCTGTTGTGCAGGTGCACATGCGGACAGAACACTGTATACATAATAAACAAATCTTAAAAAAAAAAAAAAAAAAGAGTCCTTACTGAGGCCCACTGAGATGGTTCAGTAGGTAAACATATCTACAAGCAGATATGTTCATACTCTAAACTCAGTGCTTAGGATCCATAAGGTAGGAATGAACAGACTCCCACAAATTGTCCTGTGACCTCACATGCATGCTGTGGTACAATCCATCCCTCATCCAGGCACATAGATTAACAATATAATAAAATATATTTTTCAAAAAGAGTTCGATGTACAAGCATGAAGACCAGAGTTGGACCCTAGCACCCAAATATCAGGTAAAGGATGGCCATTCACGCTTGTAATCCAAGGGCAATAGGGTAAATTTGGACATCCCTGGGGCTCCTTTTTATTCCATGGCTAAAATTTGGCTATGTAGCTACATGTATCTACAGGGTAGGGGTTAGAAATGTTGCTTTTTCTTTTTCTTTTTCTTTCTGAAGTCCCTTTGTTCAGCTACAAATCAGGTAGCTTTTCATTATTAAAAAGGAGAAATAGTTACTGGGGATAATTAATGGTTTCTGCCACATGCAGAATGTACCAGAATGTATCCAGTCACATTCCTATCGACTTCTTACAAAAGAAACCTTTATTTCCCATGTTTTAACCAAGATTGTTTCCTGCTACAGATACATTTTATCATTTATTAGGAGAAAGACTGAACTCTAACCAATCCTTATACAACTTGTATAGTGTCTGACATTAGCATCAGTTCAGTGACTCCCCAACCCAACAAGGACACTCAAATGTGGATGCTGAAGTCTCTTTCTGCCTTGACTTGTTTGTACTTGCCTCACATGCCAGACAAGCACTTTACTATTGAGCTGCCTGGTCCTGCCTTGCTCTTCAGCTGGAGAGTTCTATCTTTAGCTGCTTTCCATGCTTTGGTAATGTCATCCAGGACTTTCACACTGCTGAGTCAAAGTCTGGACTTTTGTTTGTTCTAGTCTTTACTTAAAAAAAAAAAAAGATTATTTATTTATGTGCATTGGTGTTTTGCCTGCATGTATGTCTGTATGAGGGTGTCAGATCACTTGGAACTGGAGTTACAGAAGTTGTGAGCTGCCATGTGGGTGCTGGGAATTGATCCAGGGTCCTTTGAAAGAGCAGCCAATGCTCTTAACCATTGAACCATCTCTTCTGCCCTGTTTCATTTATTTATGTGTTTCTATCTATCTATCTATCTATCTATCTATCTATCTATCTATCTATCT